>NW_013952404.1:5401577-5408099 GCF_001266775.1 Austrofundulus limnaeus | reverse complement strand
TTTTTACCAGCTTCTAGCCAAGATTCTGACGTTTCTGTAGATACCAAACATGTCTATGTTTAACTAAAAATTTAGAGTAATTAAAGTAGAAAACCAGGGGTTTGGGCTTAAGAGATGAATGAACCAACTGGCGGGCCGAACTTTGGTCACTCCGGCCCGCGGGCCACCAGTTGAATAGCTCTGCTATATATAGATATTACTAATAAATATGTAGTGTTAGTTTATACATAATGTATTCGCTCAAGCACTAACACTATATTGCCAGGGGTGGGTAGCACTAATCTAAACATTAGTTGCACTAACCCTAAAGGACTAACTCTTACCCCCTAATTCTAAAGCACTAATACACTGAAAARRTTAGCAAAAGCTAATTCTAAAGCACTAATAWAACCCAGTTGACCCAARGAACATTCTTCAGAGTCAACATGAGACAATATTTACTGTGTGCAGAATATTGACAATAATCAATGTCAATATGTCACCTAGTGGATAAGTGACACATATRAACAAAATGTGCAACATCTTTCACCCTCAACTGTTAAAAACAACGTTGATCAATAACATTCTTAGACCTCAGTTAGTGCTTTTAAATGTAGCCCATAAATTTAGCAAGCGCTATTCCACTAATGAATTAAAAAAAATAACAAAAGCCGTAAAGCACTAATTAGAAAATTAGTTTCCCTAATAGTCCTTTAGTGCTTTAGGGGAAACTGTGCCCACCACTGTATATTGCCATATCTGTGTGTAAATAGATTAGCTTGGTGCTAACACAGATGCTAACAGGCTAAACTGAGCTTCTCCAATCTATGAAGCAGCTATTTCTTTCCTCCATCCACATTTTCAGTTGCAGGCTGAGTCATTTCTACATTCTCCTCTCTGTCAACACACYCCAGTTTCATTTCAAAAGGCTTATCATCAGATATTGTCCAAGATTAACCTTCAGGCTGGATAAGAGCTCGCACAGCCTCGCACCGGAAAACCTAGTGAACGTCATCATTTAATCAATATGTTTTGCAGCATCAATAAAACGTCTCCAGCTGTGTTACAATTCGTTTTTGTTTTGATAAAAACAAACAGCCTATAGTATTTTTACAGCCTATGTTTTACAGTTTAAGTAAATGACTATCAAATCATTTCTAATGTTACAAGTAATCATGGATCACACACTGTACAAATTTTGAAAAAACAAGAGTGAAATGTTTTTTATCTTCTGTTTCATGTTTGTTCGACTGCAGAAAAATCATCAGAGTCAGTAGATCGGCTGCTCCTGGAGCGCTTTAGGAAGCTTTCCCGTTACCCAGAAGCCTTCAGCTCTGTTCAGTATCTGGGCACGCAGACTCTCAGCCCCCCTACAGACTTCCGTGGTTTGCAGAACAAACTGGAGCAGCTCCTGGACAACAATGCTACCCGCTCCCCACGCACTCCAGTGGTCATCTATAAAGCCCTGCAGGTAAAGTTGCATACACGTCAATCATCAACAATCATAGTTTCTGCTGGTCTGTCATCACATATTGTGAATCTGAGKTTTGTTACAAAAATGTTTTGTGTGACTCTGTTTCTGCAGGCACTGAGTGAGCGCTTTAATGGGGAGATCTCAGGCGAGCCGGCTGCTCACAGCTGCTTCTTTCCTGATGAGTACTTCACCTGCTCCAGTCAGTGTCTCAGCTGTGGGTCAGTTCTTCCTGCCTTAGTTTTAACAACAAAACGATCTTATCTCCTTCTCTCTTTCATTAATAAACATTGCGAATTGCTTCATTTATCCCAGGTCTAAATGCAAGAATAGTATGAACCACCTAGGAGAAGGAGGCTGCCACGATGCCAAGCAGCGCTGCTGTTACTCCTCTCTGTATGACAATCGCATTTACACCTGTAAGGTAAGCAAAGTGGCTCAAACTTAGTGGTCYTTCTATAACTGCATTACTTTGGTGATAAGTCAAAATCAATATGTTGTGCAATGCACCAGGCTTGTTACGAAGGAGGAAAGGAAGTCATGGTTGTCCCAAAGACCTCTGCTTCCTCAGACTCCCCGTGGATCGGTCTTGCCAGATTTGCCTGGTCTGGGTGAGTAAATTAGATAATTTACCAGTTGATGTAAGAAAACTTGAAGCATGTGTATTTTTTTCTTTTATTAAAGGGAGTTTTTTTATGTATGATTAGGTACGTTATAGAATGCCCAAACTGTGGCGTCATCTATCGGAGCCGTCAGTACTGGTATGGAAACCAGGACCCMGTGGACACGGTTGTCCGCACTGAGATCCACCACATTTGGCCCGGAGTAAGGACACCTCACAGTTTGTCTCTTCTAAAAGCTATTTTCGTATATATTGATTATTATGTCATTTAAACTGTAGCTATAGTCAAATCTATCTGTGGTTTTGCAGGCTGGTGGCTTTTTAAAAGACAACAGTAATGCTGCACAGCGGCTTCTGGACGGTGTCAACCTAGTGGCCCAATCTGTGTCAGAGCTCAGTGTCAAACCTGCCAAGGCTGTCACCTCTTGGCTGACAGATCAGATCGCCCCAGCCTACTGGAAACCCAACTCCCTCATCTTAGTGAGTGACACGCAGACCCACCCTCTGCCACCCGCCACCAACAGCCAAGTCAACACTTTTGTGTCCAGGATGTTTACTTTCTGCAGGGCTGTGCTGCTATTACACAACTCCTGCTGTGCATGTCACAAGATAACATTAGGAAAGACTGTAGCCTGTTTTAGCTCATGGTCAATAACAGCATTTGATTTTATTGTTTTTTTTTTTTTGTTCAAGATGTGCCACAAGTGTCACACAGTCTTCCAGGATAATGACACCAAGCATCACTGCCGTGCCTGCGGGGAGGGTTTCTGTGATGGCTGCTCTTCTAAAGCTGCGCCGGTCCCTGAGAGAGGCTGGGGTCCTGCTCCTGTTAGAGTCTGTGATGGCTGCTTTGAGCAGAGAGCTTCATACGCAGGTACACATTCTGTGATTGCACGTCATTCCTTTTTTCTCTTTTATATCGTCTCCTAATATTTATGTAAGCGCAGCTTTAGTAGTGTTGTTGTTTTTTTTTTCTTGTTTGTGCAGAAATACTTGCATCAGATCTTGAGGATGAAGAAGGCAGCACTCTTGCCAGGAAAGTTGGGGAGGCAGTTACCAACACTATAGGAGTCGTGGTCACTGCTATAGATATCCCTCTCGGTAAGTATTGCTAAATCCTGTGGGTGAAAACGTTAACGGTAATAGCAGTGTACACTTCTATAATGCCCTCTGGTGGCACAGAAATATCAATAATGTTTTCAGTAAACAAAGAAATTATTGGAAATGTTATGCAGATGTCTAGTAAGTACATTTGACCAAATAAGGAATCACTCAATGTTTACTGTGACAAAGCTGTTACATAAAGCTCAAAGATCACTGATAACTCACTGAAAATGAAGCAAATGCCACAGATCAGACAAAGAACTACAAGAAATAATAGCTTTAAATCTCCACAAACATCACCGGGACATATGTGGAGGGATGTAATGTTAGTGTGGCTCATTGAACCCACAGTTAGCAGATTAAAGCTGTATTCATGACCAACTTGTGTTATTTCAAACAGTAACAACTCTTCCTGTGATATGTCCTAAAGATAACAGACATTTTGAGCTGATGGAAGATATCAAACGTGGGAAGAATGAGACAGGAAAGCAGAACTCAAACTCTGGGAATGCTTGAACATGAAATATTCAAAGCTGCATTTTTTTTTTTTTGAAACAGCCAGCAGGACACTTGTTTGTCCAAATCAACC
Organism: Austrofundulus limnaeus; assembly: GCF_001266775.1. Classification (NCBI taxonomy): domain Eukaryota; kingdom Metazoa; phylum Chordata; class Actinopteri; order Cyprinodontiformes; family Rivulidae; genus Austrofundulus; species Austrofundulus limnaeus. The sequence continues at coordinate 5,404,334 of NW_013952404.1, read as the reverse complement.
TGAAATATTCTCTAGATTGGAGTAAACAAGCTCTGAATGCAGCTTTTGAAGAACACTCCAAACACACGAGGCTTCTCGTTTAAAACGAAAATTGAATATTTATCCTCATTATGTTACAGCTTAATCCCCAAAAAGCTTAAATAAGCAGGATTTTGAAACCTGATGCTCTCCTGAAAATGTCTTCTTCTATCTATAACCAGCACCAAAACAGCTCAGAACAAAATCTGCTCCAATCACAACAAAATGACCTAAAACGCGTTCAACTCTTGTTTCCACATTTTCATGGAAACCAACCTTCAACACCAAAGGACTTCTTTTATTTTTAGTAATTGTACACTTAAACAGTGAGGTGGGGTAAACTCAAGTGAGTGCAAGTAAATACTCAATAGAGGTGGTACAAACACTTGAGTTTAWGTTCAAATAATAGCTGAAAAATGGATACTGTGGAGGTGGTTGTGTTGTTTTGTCTGAAAATGTCAGAAATATTACATGATTATAAGTAAATCTCTGAGGTTCTTGTATTTATAATGTTTGTAATTTTTTTATGTCAGTGACAGAATTTCTACTTTGACTTGTTTACTGTAGTTTTGCTGAACAATATGAAGCTCCAGCATCGTGTTAACATAACAGGTGCATGAATGTAATGTCAATGAGTGCATTTATGCTCCATCATCTCTGCAGGACTTGTGAAAGATGCAGCCCGTCCTGCCTATTGGGTCCCTGACCAGGACATCCTGTCCTGCCACAACTGCCAACGTGAGTTCACTGCCAAGCTGTCCAAGCACCACTGCCGCGCCTGTGGCCAAGGCGTGTGTGACGAATGCTCCCCGGAGCGTCGAGCGGTCCCCTCTCGTGGCTGGGACCACCCTGTGCGGGTGTGCGCCGGCTGCAACCAGAACCCAGGAGAGCTTTAATTTGGGGGCTTTCCCATCCCCCGAGCACCGGAGAGAACCCCTCACTCAGCTGAAGCACACCTCTGCTACACTAATGGTTCTGTCTCGTGTGTGTGTGTGTGTGTGTGTGTGGAAGGGAAATCTTAGGGAATACTTCAGAGTTTTGTGTGGCCTTCGTAGAACAGCCTGAACATACGGAATCTTAACCCCCACAGGTTTCACTCAGATTATTCGTAGACTCTTTGGTTATTATGGACGCGAATCCTTAAATTTTCCGTTAAACCAAGCTATTGATCTATTTTTATATCATTAAGAAATATTTTAAAATGCATCACAGACTGCTAATTGAGAATGTCATGGTTTGTCATGATTAGTTCACAGCACCTTAAACCGTTTAGTTTTTCTTTTCTTTCTGGTGTGTACTGGCAGAAAGATATGTTATGTTTGTGCAGGCATACCTGCAGGTTCCGTTGCGTGCATGCATTGCTGCATTTGAGTTTTTGCACTAAGCCTTTTTCAGCTGTTGTAGGCTGTTGCTTAAAATGGTAAAAAACTAGATATCCAGGGATTGAAGTTACCRCTTCCAGCCTGAGTTAAAGTCCTCAACAGTAGGTTCAACTTTTGGATATCTGGCGTGCCAAACAAAAATAAATAAATAAAAATCATTCAGGTCATTGTGTCTGTGCTGGTGTAATGTTTATATTCTATCATTGTGGTTGAATGAATCATAGACTTTCAGGTTTTCAATGTTGACGACTATTTATATATCATTAATAATAATAAAAGAAACAGTCTATCATGCTTTGCAGTTTCAGAGATCCACAGCCTTTTTACTTGTTTTGACAATGACCTCTCCCAACAGGTTGCCTTTTAGTTTATACATGTAACAAAATGTTTGYATTTTTATGTTTACATTTGTTTTTCTGAGTGTTTGAGTTGTTATTAATATTTGCTACCTGTTGAGGTGTCTGGATGTAGTCTTCCAGGAGTGAAGAATACTCAAATTTCTCTTTATATTGTGTCTTCATCATTCAGGCACCACTCCAGCTCTCTGCTAGCTCAGTCCAACAGGATAAAGAGACAATTTTATTCATCCATCTATTACTAGTCTGTTACATACCATGTATTTTTGTTTGATGTTTGGCATTTTATGAATATTTTTATTCTTTGTAATGAAAGYATGTGAACTGCACATGCATTATGTTTTTTGTCAATGTTTGTCAAACAGTCCTGCATTGAGTGACAGAGCTTTACCCAAACTTGCATCGTTATTAGTTTATTTATTGCCAAGACCTTTACATGCAAATGCCAGACAAAGCACAAGATGATGCCTTTTGAACTAAAGTTTGTACTTTGTTGTTGAAAACAAGCAAAACTAGGTCTTTGCCATGTAGATTTTGTAGGTAATGTTCTTTCTCTTTTTGATTGTGATCTTTGATGAGAAAACATTGTGTCTGGCTGGTCTTAAAATAGATTTGTCTGAGTGTTCAACACCCCCCTTCTGATATGCTAATATTGCGCACACACACAAAAAATAATAATAAAATAAGAATAGGAATTGTGTTAGATTACTTGCACTGGATTTTATTCRTATGCACATTAGTGCTGTCTGTTTCTTTTAATCTCTCCTACAGTGTTTGAAATATTTCATGCAGCTTTTTTCAATCAGAAGGGTGCTACAAACAATACTCCTCTTCAAATCAAGCAGGAGTTACTGATAAATGGTTGAAAAAATGGAATGAAATTGTGTAAAACTCACAAAAGAATAAAGCTGTGTCAACATCCTCATGTCAAAACATAATCTGAAACTGCCTCCATGGTGTGTGTGTGTGTGTGTGTGTGTGTGTGTGTGTGTGTGTGTGTG
>NW_013952404.1:5397372-5401466 GCF_001266775.1 Austrofundulus limnaeus | reverse complement strand
GTGTGTGTGTGTGTGTGTGTGTGTGTGTGTGTGTGTTTTAAATTTCTCTGTCAAACCTTTTGCAGTACAGTACCGTATGTGGGAGGAATTGATCGTGGGCACTTCTACGTGTTATGAGTCTTGCTTGCATTACTATCAAACACTGCAGCTTCAGGTAATGTGAAGAGAAAATAATTGTATTGTTAGTGATTGTGCTAAATTGTTAATTATTTTATTGAATAAAAAATACTTTCATTTTGATAGCATATGCCATAATAATATGCTGACAAGTTTTGTTTACATCARAATCTCACAACTATTCAGCGTAGTGAAGGTCTCTTTAAGAAAAAGTGCTGTAATTCAGTTGTGTACAATATGAATACAAGGGAAAACCCTTTAAAATAATTTTGACAGTTTACCACATTAGGCCACGCCCCATCCGCTCATGCTGAACGTCTATTGGTCCACGAATTCGCCTCGGGTTCTGATTGGTCAATTACTGTAGGTTTCCCTCAGAACTGCAAGACGCCGATATTGCGTTACATTGTAGCAAAATGGCGGCTGTCATTCAGAATCCACTAAAAGCGTAAGTAATTTTGACATTTGTTAAACTGTGAGTAATTACTTTGGTGCCAACTCGACCGATGGAGCTGGTTGTTCGCGCGTGTCATTCCCAGCCGTGTGCATATGGCAGGCGAAGCTGTCCAAATTCATTTTCTGTACTTCTTTTCTCGGCAAAAGTAGCCTTCCACTGTTCTTTTATTCCAACATTTAGTGTTAAACTCGAGCGAAAGGCTGCTTGACATTTTCGCCGGACTAAAGGGGCTTCTCCGGCACACGGCTCTGCGTGCTACCCAACAGAATGTCGTCTCTCCCGGGGCTGTACATTTATTTGAAAACTGCCGACAACGTTGCCTGACTGTGCGCCGCGAACGAACGATTAAAAAGCCGATTTCCTTCGAGCTCGGTCGGGGGGCTCGGCGGCAGCGGAATCATCGTCTGGCATTCCGAAAGTCGYTTATAGTTGCTGTGAATTGTCGACATTGTCAACTTTGGCTCCTCCGAGCGCAGACGTGGTCAGGACCTGGTAAAGCAGGCAAGACAGACAGAAAGAAAGGAAGGGAGGAGGTGTTTAGTATTTGCAAGCCTAATTCAACAAAAGTGACAGCAAATTAGAATCTGCTGCTGAAAGCTGGCTGTCACTCTGTGGTCCAACAGCAAAGGCAACATATATTTTTTTAGCACACAATTTAAAGCAATTACTCATCCTTTACCTCATTTTTTTCTTTGTTCTATTTCACCAAGGCATAGTGTTGTGTTAAGCACACTTAACCTCTTATTTTCTAATAAAAATACCCAGTTTTCCTGTATTTTCTCAAATGTACATTGAGTTCAGTTGTACGTGACAGCATCAGTGAGCCAGGGTGTATTGATGTGTTCTTATGGATCTGTGTGGAGGTAGAGCTGGAGCTCCACTGTGCCTTTAAGTGGAGGAGTGCTGGAGATTAGCTTGGTCCAGGATCCTGGGCCCATCTGTCAGAGAGATGCTCTGACAGGGAGGAAGTGTTGGGCTCAAGCAGGAGAACCATCTGCTCCTGCACAGAGGTACCCTGCCACCTCAGTGAACTGCAGCCCAAAGGGTGGACCCATGGGCCCGTTCTGAATCAGCAGGCTTCCGGGCACAGATGTGTTTGGGTGTCTTAGTCCTACCGAGGACCCAAACTGTGCAGATGCCAATTGATCCGTTTTCATCTTTTTTTTTTTTTTTTTGTGCAACTTTCTGGTTTGTTTGTTTTTAAACACGTCATGTGACTTTTTCTTCATGACTACTTATTCTTTCTTGTTTGCTTTTAAGTCTAGTTCTTATGCAAATAATTGCAGCCATTGTGTCAGTTTTTGAATGTTTCACATCCCTTTTCATGTCACATTAGAGTCCTGAAAGACATTGAAACATCTTTTTGGTTGGGTTCTTGATATTTATCGACCTTTTTTTTTTTTAACCAGGCAAATCCCATTGAGAACTCAAATCTCTTTTAGGACCAGAAGGCAGCCTAAACATGCATGTTTCTGGTCTGCCGGAGAAAACCGTGAGAAAACTCACACAAACACAAAGCGAACATGCAAACTTCACACAGAAACACCACAAATCAGAACCAGGAATTGAACCCAGGACCTTTTTAGCTGTGAGGCAGCAGTGCTAACCCAGTAATCCATTGTGCTGCCTCTATTAGGCCAAGCAGCAGTCATGTCTCTGTGTGTTGTTTTATCTGCAGTGTTGGCGACTTTATTGAATGTACACATGCAATTTGTGAAATTTTGGGGAAACCACCCCAATTCAAGATGGCTGCCACAGCTAAGTGGCCTTAGCCAACACATAAATGGCTGCAACTCAGCCAGTTTTACGGATATTGAGCTAATACTTGGTGTGGTAGTAGCTGAGCCTGATCTTAAACACATGCTGTGTTTGCTAACTGATTGTGTGGGGTTTGTTTTTAAAATCTAACCATTATATATTTCTCTCAACCTTGTCCTGTTAGTGAAATATCTCATGAACTAAGTGGGTTTTAAGGAAACTCTCAGTAAACAATAATAGACCATTTCATAGGTAAAAATGGTTATAAATGTGCACACGCAATACACTCTGAGCTTACACTTTTTAAAAAATGTTTGCTTTGGAAACGCCATTGGAATTAAAGAAATTCAACCAGTAAATTTATGTTGTTTTATAGACCAGATGTATTTGCTCTAAACTGGTTTGTGTAAACTTTTGTTTAAGAGCTTACAGGAGTTAGACAATGAAACGCCTGTAATTTTAGTGTGGGAGGTTTCATGACTAAATTGGACCAGCCTGGTGGCCAATCTTCATTAATTGCACATTGCACCAGTAAGAACAGAGTGTGAAGGGTCAATTAGCAGGGTAAGAGCTAGGGGTGTAAGAAAATATCGATACACTGAAATATCGCGATATTTCATTTCCCGATACTGTATCGATATTCTAAAGCCCTGTATCGATTTTTAATTAAGGTTTAAAATGTCAACTTTCCTGCCAGCCGTTCATTTTTATGTTGTAGTTCATCCTCTGACCACTAGTCAGCAGCAGTGAGCCAGCCATTTGGCTCCTCTACCTCTTGAGTGCCAGAGAGTAAGGGTGGCATTAGCATTGTGAGTAAACATTAGCTTCATGCTCTAATAGCTGAATCTGAGTGGAAAAGACCGACACCCTCTGCCTTCTAAGCTGAGGGAAGGTTACGAACAGTTACTTATTTGTCAAAATGTCTATATTTTAAACCAAATTAAGTGTCTCGTGCGCTCTTTTTTCCAACTTTAGTCAACCTTTACGTTACAGAAAGCTAGCGCATGTCTATGTAATAGAATTTTCTGAGACAATGAATTTTGGTTTTTCATTTTTTTTCCAGTTGAGGTTTTTATTTAACAGAATTTTTGGACCAAAAAAAATCGCAATATATCACAATATATCGCCTTGCTTACAGTATCGCAATATATTGGGATATATCGTATCGTGACCCCTCTGTCATGATATGTATCGTATCGCCAAATTCTTCCCAATACACAGCCCTAGTAAGAGCACAGTTTTGCTCAAAATATTGCAATGCACACAACATTATGGGTGAAATACCAGAGTTCAAAAGAGGACAAATTGTTGGTGCACGTCTTGCTGGTGCATCTGTGACCAAGACAGCAAGTCTTTGTGATGTATCAAGAGCCACGGTATCAAGGGTAATGTCAGCATACCACCAAGAAGGATGAACCACATCCAACAGGATTAACTGTGGACACAAGAGGAAGCTGTCTGAAAGGGATGTTATGGTCTAAAACCAGGTGTTTCAGTTTCATTGTCTAACCCCTGTAGATGAGATTTTTCATAGCTATAATGCTTTTTTGAGTTTGTTGAGTTTGCACAATTCCAGTGGCTTTTTCATAGCAACCTCAGTGTTTTTTTACCAGCTGACCTGTGACCTGGAAGAGCAAGGCTCTGCTAGTACTCTACAAAATGGTCTATTGGATATACAGTGGTTTGCAAAAGTATTCATACCCCTTGAACTTTTCCATATTTTGTCACATTACAACCACAAACATAAATATATTTCACTGGA
>NW_013952404.1:5386975-5397319 GCF_001266775.1 Austrofundulus limnaeus | reverse complement strand
ATTATTATTATTATTATTTGTTTTGTTAGGTTAGAAATATCTATATATATGAGCAGGGTAACGTGTTGGTCTTGCAGACTTGAATGCATTCACTTGCCCACTGAGAAGACACATTAATYAAAACATTTTCAGATTCCATCTGAAACGATGCAGAACAGTCAGTAAAACAACTCCCCCACCTGTGCACTGACTGGATGTTGCTTAAGGAAACACGGGTGGTTTAAAAAAAGGAAAGATGTTTTCCATCTGTTTCATGCGCCTATGTTTTACCCACCAGGGAATGGCCCAGAAAAATCACAGCTTCCATGTAACAGCTTTTCACCAATCGTCTGTGTTTTATCAGGATAGCTGGATTTTTATTGGAAAGTGTATTTCATTGTTACTCTGCCGGACTATTTCTCCCTTTTATGTCCCAACAAGCTTCTTCCTGCATCTGCTGTCAAGCTGCTGTTTCATCTCAAAGACGTTTTAGCGAGTGATGTGGAATGTCTCCTTGCTATAAGCTGTGGTTAATGAAGTGTTTCAATCTGCTATAATTAGCCTCTGTCTTGGGTTTCTGACTCCATTTCGCACGTTTGTCAGATTATAATTAGTCACACTTGACACTAATTGGATGTCAGTCTTGTGGACTAGTTTGACCTTTTTTGTATTAAGAAGGTTTACGTTAGGGAAATGAAATGCTGGTTTGACTTTAAAAGAATAAATTGTTGCAGTGTAGTCGATGAAGCTGCAGTGTGCAAGTCCAGCGTCTCTGTGAGGTCTGCCTCCTGTCTGTGAGCGGGAACGACAGTAATCTCCCAAATCTGCTGATTAAAATGGAGGCCGGGATATTTAATTAGTAAAACCGCTCATTAAAATTTGAGCCACAGCTGGAGTTTTCCACCAACCGGATTCATCTTTCATCCGCGGCTCTGCTGACACCACATCAGCCTGACGCTTCCCTGTTTGTCATCGATGTTGAGTAGAGTTTCAGTGAGTCAGGCCTGCTGTTTGTTTGCACTGAAGTGTGGAGGTGTACTGTCTGGTTTTGCTCCTGCCCTCTGCCACACTGTTGTTCTGATTGGTGTAATCAGAGGTTGTTGTCAGGATGCAGTCACTCAGTTCAGGCCCTCCCCCTCGCTTGTTATGTGGTAGCTCTGACTTCCTGCGAAGCAGCGTTGCACCTGCAAMTTTAGGAAACCCTCCAAAAGAGAGAAAAAAAAAAACTCATGCATACTTTTTACTTAAGGGCTTTTCAGAATATACACTGAAGTTTTGTCACAAGCCTCCCTGTGAGCCGCTCTCCATGTTGCCAGATATGCAAAATGTGTGTTGACACATGCTCACGTTACAGATGCAACCATGTGGCACGATGAACCGTTGGCAGAAACAAGCTGATAGCGCAGGGCTTCACCAGCCACAAGATTTGCTTCTTTCTCTACCTCCTTCTGTGCACACTCATCTTTTCTACTCGGCTGGAAGACAGAACAGCACAAGGCTCCAAGTCCCTGCCAGGCTCTCAGGTTTTCTTGAAGTCACTCCTTAGCTGCTGGGGGGGGAACAAAGCTAGTTCGTGTTTAGTGAAACTTCTTAYTTTCTTAGCTGCTCTATTGGAGTTTCTTTCACACAAACACAAAAAGCAACAACTAGGAGAAAAGATTAGAAAATGCAAATTTAAAAGTAAAGCGGGACAAATTGGTCAAACCAGCAGATATAAATAAAATAATGGGTCCAAATTCTCAAAGRTGTTTCAAGTCAAGTTTAAGAAATTAAAATTTCTCCCATATATTTTCCAGGGATTTAGATATTTTATACGCATTATGTAAATAACATTTTACAGCAAGTATCTGTTTTAGTAGCAGTTATTTTAGACTTTATTTTTTCCAACAGCCAGAAGTCTGGTCAGGAGGAATCTGTACTCATAATATGATAATGACTATAACTGATTAATTATTTCAGTTATTATTATTTACAGGAAACTCTAATGTTTTGTTGGAGTGTGTTCACTCATCCTCTGACCATCAGTGGTATTACGTTTTAAGGAATTTCCTTATTTTCTTTTCCTGTCCTGTCTGCTGTTGGCAGCTCCATCTTTTAATTTCAGTCAGGATGTTGTTTACATCAGACACATTGAGGGTAATGTTGCTGTTCCTTTCTAGGATTTTGTGCGTCTGTCCTGCTTGATTCAGCTTCTTTCAACATTCCTCCATTTTTAAACTCTCAGCTCCTGCATATTTAAGCAAAMATAGCCATCAGCTGCTGTAGTTTTGATTTATAGATGTCTACTGAGAGTGGGGGTGTGGATCTCTTTCACCTCCTGTGACATGACATCTGACATGTAGGTCTTGTCACTCGTTACAGGTGTCAGAAAGATCTCTCACCTTAACCGGCGCACCTGCAGCTTGGAGTGACGGCTCTCTGATTGAGGATGTATCACGGCTCGGACAGCTTTCTCCCTCCAGTTTTTCAGTCTCTCATTTGTATTTTCAGTCATCATCCTGACCGTTACCCCGTCTCTCATCCGCTCGGCACAWTCGCCACTTCGGGGAGCGTTTTGCAGCTGATCTGTTTCCGTAAACGTACACATCACACTTTGTCTCATTACAGCTGTGTGATGATAATCAAGCGCGCGGGTTAGTTTGACAGGTGTTTACTGCCGGGGACAACTCACTCACTCAAATGCAGTTCACACATTTTAGGACACATCTTAACACTTTTCACGTTAATGAGTCAAATATTTATCTGAAGTCAAAGAYCAGGCTACTAATGAAAAGAACCAGAAGCTCTAAACTTTCTGACAAATCTGATTAAGGCGCATTCCTTTTTGTGATTTCTTATGTGAATCTTTTTGCCTGGTAAAGCCAAATTAATGGCGATGTGTGTGTGAGGGGAGAATTTGATTTGATTTTGTGTGCAAGGCAGGGAGAAATGATAAGATTATTAACTATTCTGTCAGGGTACAATTAGATCACGGAGAATACAGTCCATGCCTGGTTGTTATGACCAGCTTGTTAGCTTACAACCCCTGCTGTCTTGCTTTTTACTTTCAGATTTCCCTCTYGTCTCCTGCCCTCACACCTTTCCCCGGCTCCCTGCTCTCAACACTGTACCTGTGAATGTTTGCTCTCCCCGCTAACATTGACATGAAACCTTCCACACGCTGCTCGCAGAGCTGTGTTCTCTGTGCAAAACGGCTCTTCTAACGTGACTCCTCAACTGCTGAACATGGTCGCGTTGAGTTTTAAGACACGATGAAAGACAATGAAAAGTCAGCACCTTCTTTGCTTTTAGCTTAAGATGCACGGCTCGTCTGTGGGCCTGTAGCTCGTTAGTTCCTCTTCAAGATGGCCGTCTTGCTAATGTTGTAATTGAGAACACATGGAGGAACRTCATTATTTGGCTGTACCAGAAGAACCCGTGGCTATTATGTGCCCTGTGATAATACTTCAGACTGTGAAAAACCTGTTAAAAGCACCTTGTCTAGATTTACTCCCCATCTTCTCCGTAGTCAAATAAGAACCTGCCCTTGTGCTAGGAACTCTGCTGCGATTAATTAAGTAGGCTAATTACCATACCAGGCGTGTGGCAGAGATTGAGGGCTTGAATGTGAAATATCCACCCCCATTTCGCTCTGAATATTAACACCGAAACCCTGAGGGACTGCCAAAATCTCAGTGGCACTAAGAAAAGTGGAAGTAAAGTGCKAGTCTTTGAGTTGCTTGACGGTCAGAGGAGTGACTTCATGTCAGACCCTGGATTTTGTGTTGTTTTTTTTTAATGTGATCTAACACAGCAGCAGAGTAACTCACAGTCTATCAGGAATCAAATCAAACAAAGAGCATGCAGAGGCAATAATGTGTTAAACCTCCGTAGACGGGCAGAGTTGAGGAACAGCTGTAAATGGGCTGCTTTGAACCCCCGTTCACAAATTCTCCACAGCAGCGATCAGAAAAGTGTAGAGAGTGTTTGCTGTCACACTGAAGCTAAGATTGAAGGGTTTTATTTGACGTTTGAACAGACTAACAGCATTGTGCAGGTTGACAAGTGTTACAGGATGAGTATTTATTATAGGCAGAGTAAAGTCTGCAGAACACTTTTGGAGACTTGCACTAWAAACAACAAAAATATATCTTTTATTTTATTTTATTGTTGTTATTCATTAATGTCCAAGTGTTTTCTCCTTCTCCTAAGAATCTACAACAGCAGACTATAAACTAACATTTCTGCAGGTCTTCTGCCAACACAAGCACGTTCAGTGTTGGTGTAACAGTTTTAATGATTATGYACTGCATCCGACTCTCAGCTCTAACACTACATGTGGAAAATGTTAATGAACATTTTATTAACCAGAACTTTCTTGTAGTCGTGAGTTACAGTTTTTACCACTTTGTGCATTTTGCTGCATCTTCTTAACAAACTTAACTACTCTTCCTGATAATTGTATTCATTGAAATCATTTTCACAAAACACTGGTTAAAATGTAATACTGTAAAGTGTTGTAGTTTTATGAATGAAATTGATTCTTGGGAAAGATAATGTGTAAAGCCATGGTTTACAAATGTCATACAGTTTGACAACTTTGTAGGATTAGTGGCGTCAAGATTTTGAACACTTTTTATCTTTGACAAATGATCCTCCAGCTTAGAATTAAGCGATAAATATGTTTTAACTCAGATATTTCTGTCTAAAGTCCTCTTGTTGGTAACTGGGCAGTACAAACTCCGATCTAATGACTGAGCAGCTAATGGAAATCCAGCTGTACCATGTCTGAATTTGTGTTTGTCATCATCTTGATGTTTTTTACTTATTCATATTCTTTACTCTGAGGGATGGGAAATGATGTGAGCAAAAAYATTTGTGGTGTTCCTGAGGCGCTTAATTTTCATTTTTGAAATCTTTCAAGTTAAATGAGTCACATCCTCCTTCTCTGAAAACATTGTTGGGTTAAAAAAATGCTCGTATTCACTGTAGAACAGGGGTCTCCAACCAGTAGCTCTTGAGCTCATTTAAAGTAGCTCTTCAGTGCTTTTCAAAAATTAGGAGAAGCAACATTTAATTTGTCACTGGCCAAACAAACTTTCATTTAATTCCAATGAACCTGTAGATRWCTCTTCTCCTTRGTTGTCACTCAAACAGTTTAGGGCTCAGTATGGTCAATCGGCAATCAATGTGCAGTTACATGGTTGTTCGGCGTTCATTTTCACACACACTATRCTGAGCTCCTGGGAAACCCTCCCGCTGCGGTATTCATCACTGCACAGGGTTTCTTCCTGCTGGAGTCTACAATGCAGAGAAAAAAATTGGATGTTATTTGTGCACAATTCTGTCCCGGTTAAACCCTGTTAGTAATGTGAAATACACTGTAATATGAATGGATAAACACAAAAAGCCCGTTCATGTAAATTCAGTGTTCTTTGTGGTGGTTTCATGTGAATTGAAGACAATGTTTTTGGTGCAAAACAAGCTTATTCCAATGGTTTAAAGTTTAAAATTAAATGTAGCAAAAAGTAGCTCTTGGACAATTTTGATTTGTGAAAGTAGCTCTTAAGGAAAAAAAATGTTGGAGACCCCTGCTGTAGAAGGAACCACCTGGATTTTCTTCTTAAATTAGACATAAAATAATRAAATTAAAAGCTGATTCAAACRTTTCTCTGTGCACCAACAGAGGCAACTATAACCATTTGCAGCTCACAAACCAGCACCTCAATAACTAAAGAAAATATGACTATGCTAAAGCTGTTTGTACCAAAGCTGTTTGTACCAATCTCAGATTTCTCAATAAAAAGAAAAGATTTTTTAAATTACCATTCATTTTACCTGACTGAACATACAAGAGGTTGTTCCATCAGTGTCTCAGTTTAGGTGTTTTAGCAGCTTATTCTCCTCGTTGTAGAACTCTGCTGAACACAAACCTGCTGCACAGTTTTATTAGCAGCAGGCCTGAAAGTCGTGTTCGCAGATTAAAGTTACCGTCGACCTGTAAAGTAATTGTTTGTACTCCGTAACTCAACATTTCAGTACCTTGTCAGTGATATTTGCTGCAAATGTTCCCTCCTGAAGGTTGGGAGACCAGTTCTATAAGGAGGCCATCGAGCAGTGCCGCAGCTACAATGCCCGCCTGTGTGCTGAACGCAGCGTCCGCCTGCCGTTCCTGGACTCTCAGACTGGCGTTGCCCAGAACAATTGCTACATCTGGATGGAACGCCACCAACGCAGCCCCGGTAGGGAAAACACAAAGGCTCACACAGATAWACAGACCAGCACAGAATGCACAGAAGAAAAACAATCTACCTCTTTCTCCAGAGGCATTCAAGGCATTCTAGTCTGAGCATACCGTATTTACATTTAGGGAATATAGTCAYTAAAATCCAAGCTTTTTATGTTGTGCTGAATTTAAGTTGCAGCAAATTTAGTAGACCTGCACTTTAAATGTTTGTCAGGAAGCTGTTATTTATACTCTAATTTAGGATCTATTTTACTCAGATCTGGAGAATTATACTTAATACAGATTTCAGACAGGTTACTCTAATCTTAAAGGGGCAATATTATGTGTTTCTCAGGCATACATTTAAATACTATACCATAATAAAGTATCTATGTCACCTTTAGTTGTTATTAAAATGCTGTTTTTATGTTTAAATAGAAAATAAACTTATCTTCTCATCACTTCCTCTTCTAAACGCCTTGAAATTGGCCTCTGTCTCTTTTAAGAACCAGCTTCGCTTTTGTCTCTCCCATTTCGGTGCGGGGTGGGGGGCCGCCATGATGCAGTTCACTTGGCATCTGAAAATACATTTCCATGAGGAAGTTCGGCTTAAAGAAGACATGTCCCAGGGGCGTTTCTGGTCCCAAAAGATGTTTCTGATCTCCGCCTATCGTTTTGCTCCTCAGCATGGCTTCCTAAAAACGCTGCAGGATTTCTCAGACATGCATGAATGAGTCGAAGCAAGGCTTTGGGCACGTTTTTTATGAGAGCAGAACATTATAACATGATATAAAATTCAAAAAAGTTGATTTTACATGATATTGCCCCTTTAAGAGGCCAAGGGTTCAAAATTGTGGAGCTGTCATATCTCTTTATTTCAAAAGTTAAATAATGTAATTATTAGATTTTGTTCCACTGTATTGATTGAACCATTCATCAGTTGTGTGTCTAAAGTGTATAGTTTTAGCAATACTTGACATTTAATTTCATGGTATTTTCTTTGTCATGACTCAGGCTGAAACTGTCTTGTTTATTTCCTCCTCACCGTGATTCTACAGGTGTTGCCGCCGGGCAGATGTACACTTACCCCGCCCGCTGCTGGAGAAAGAAAAGACGGCTGCACAACACCACCGATCCACGCCTGGGCATCTACGGCCTTCAGCTCGGTAAGACCTCGCAGCCTGTTCTCCACTGACCGCCCGCCCGTTTTCCCTCTGCTCCTTTTTTTAAAATTTGATTTATTTTCCTCCTTCTGTCTTGCTGCTTCTCCACCGGGTTCTTGACTTCCTTTTTACTTCACGCAATTACCGGTAGTGATCCTGAAATGATCTCGCCAAAAGCAAATTGCTCCTTYCCCGCACACCGAGCGGAGCAGGCTGCCAGATATTTTTCAGAAGATGAAACGCGGTTGTGTCCTCCCCGGCTGGTAAACATGTTTCGTGAGAGGTAGAACATGTAATTAGATTTAGCACTGCTGGGAGCAGTGAGGCGGAGGTCGGCCACAACAGGCAGTATTTAATAAATGTTATGGAATGGAGTTTGGCCTTCTCTGGCTGCCTCTCGAAACGGCTCACTCAACACATTTACTCTGTCCTTTATATTGTCACTTACTTACTGACTCCSTTGTTGATAGATTTTTCTCTGCGATGATGCTTTCATCTTTGCATCAGTCTGTGATCTGTGTTTTCACACTCAAGGCRCTGAGCTTTCACTCACTGGAGGGTATTTTATACAGAAACAGAATGCATCCTCAGTTTCTTTGAAAGTTGCACTTTTAAAACATTTTATTTTATTTATTTTTTTATAACTTCTGAGTGTTTTTGGAAGGATAGGAAAGGAGAACTGGGAAGAGAACAGCAAGATTTAGCAATAGCACATGAGCCAAGCCTTTGTTTCCCCAACACATCCCACTGTAGCCTATTGTTTTCCACTGCACTCACACTGGCTTCGACTCCCCCCTCCCTCCAACACCRCTCTGCTGTCCCTTCCTCCCGGCAACAGCGCTGGCCTGTATGTGCTGCCTGCGAGTGCCCAGCAGAGGTGAAACCTACTTTGATCTAACCTGGCGTCTCTGGTGCGGAGCACGTAGTGCAGCTGACCGGAGGTGGTCGGCACACGGCAGCAGCCAGAGTCTGTGTGTCCGTCTGACTGACGGTGTGCTGTAGAGACTGGGGCTGCATGCAGAATCAGCTCCCTGCTGCAGGCTGCTGCCGCCTCTATTTTTAGACCCCCAGCTCCCTCGRGGTTTGGATAGAGGGAGGAATAGGGTGTGTGTGTGTGTGGATGTGGTGGTGGTGGGGGGCTCTCGTCGCCAAGAGTTGAAAGTCAACATGTGCAGACACAATGGTGAGGGACTGTCGCCACGTGGTCAGAGGAGCAGGTTGATTCTGCTTTCCTMACGCCCACCTTTTGTGTCTGAACCTTTGCAGTCTTTTGTTGTTTCTGCTCCTCATTGCTAAAAGTCTCTCTCATGAATGTGGTTGAAAGGCTGAGATCCACTGTGAAAAATGCCGGAGCAGAGTACAGGGTACTCTCCTGCGAGCTCCGCGAAGCAACAGGATGACCACGAAGMTCTTTTTGGGGAAGAGATTTTGTGAATAGGATGTGCAGATCCCACTGATGGTTACAGCTTTTGTTTGCTCTGCTTTGCTCAACCAGCTCACCTCCTCCACTGTTTGTTCAGTTCCTTTTCAGTCATTTCACTCAGTACAACACACAGTTGTACATGGGACATGCGCGCCCTCACGCGCCTGGCTGAAACCACCTCTAATCACGTCTTTAGACCGATGACGTGGTGACGTTGAACGTTGGGTGACAGGCTCCGCCTTCACCCTATAAGTTCGGAGTCACTAGTGTCATTACTCAGTTCTATCGCCCTTCACCTCGCGACAGTCACCTCTAAACCTGAGCTCACATAGCTGCTGCTAGTTAGCTCAGCTTCTAAGGTTCTTAGGCTAGCTTTACTGGTGCTAACTGCGTTACCTGCTAGTTCATGTGTCTGCCGCTCGACGCTACTTAAGTGACCTTTATTTTCTGCTGAAAATCTGTTTTRTAGTTCACGATGAGCACAAAATCACCTTCGAAAAAGCCGAAGTCTTCTGTTCGCCCCTGTCCTCAGGGGTGCGGCTTTAAGCTTCATGAGAAGGACCAGCATGAGGCCTGCCTGGCCTGCCTAGGAATCATTCACGCTCGACGGGCACTTGTGGAGCCCGAGTCCTGCCGGGCCTGTGCTGGACTTTCACATCCGACACTGGAGAGGAGAGTGAAATTCCTGGAGAAAATGCTGGGGGAACTGCTGTTTTCTGACAAGACCCACTGCTCTCCGAATCCAGCCAGACGGCTCAGTCCGGCGAAAACGAGGATTCAGCGGTCGAAGCCCCCGCTGCTAGCTGGGCGGACCAGATGGAGCACGAGGCGGCCTCACCCGACATCGAGGGGGGTGAGACCCAGTTTCTACTGGATCTAAACCAAGAGGAGGACGATGTTCTGCAGATGGAGCAGGAGGTTTTCAGTCTGTCCGAAGACGACGAGGAGCCKTGCCCAGCTCACTCCACCCCCGATGCTGAGAGGGTGGACCAGGATTCATCCTTCTTGTCCCTGTGCCGCTGAGCTGCTGCTAAACTGGAGGTACAGTGGCCCGACCYCCGTCCTGCTCAAAAGCCGTCGAGGTTCGCAGGGTTTTWTCTCCCGTCTGAACCGGCTGATGTGAAGCACCGTCTGCCTATGTTTCCGGACTTTGTGTTGGAGCTGACGTCTTCTTGGAGCAAACCGCTGTCCGTCCACGCCTTCGTGCCCGGACAGGGTCAGTACTTGGATGTGGAAAAGGCAGACCTGGTGGGCATCCCTCCGATGGAGCCGTCTTTAGATGCTTATTTGGCTCYGTCTCACATCCAGGGTGTGAGCGGGCCCACCCTGCTCCCTTCCAAGCCCTGCAGATTCTCTTCGGCACAGCTGGAGAAAATCTACAAAGCCCAAGGCAACACCCCCTGTCCGCTGAGCTCCATCACCATGTTTCAGACCCACCAGGCCGTGGCCTTGGCTGAACTGGCAGCTCAGATGCCGCAGGAAAACCCCCTTTTACCCCTGCTGAACGAGATCAGACTGGCGTCAGACCACATCCTGCGTGTGTCCCGCTGTGCAGCGCTGGCTCTGGGGAAGGG
>NW_013952404.1:5372601-5385463 GCF_001266775.1 Austrofundulus limnaeus | reverse complement strand
CTTGAAGGAATGGAACGAAGTACAACACCTTGTTGGCCCCGCATCACAAAGGCTCGGTGAAGGGCGGTATCTGAGTAATGATGCTGGTGACTCCGAACTTAAAGGGTGAAGGCGAAGTCTGTCACCCGATGTTCAACGTCACCGGTCTAAAGACGTGATTAGAGGTGGCTTCAGCCAGGCGTGCGTGTCCCATATACAACTGTGTGTTGTACTTCGTTCCATTCCTTCAAGGAACTGTGGTTATATTCATAACCKTACGATTTCCCCTGTWGGAGGAAATATCTGCGTGTGTTCAGGTTGACATGATAAGCTCCTTTAAAAACATTGTGCTRAAAAGTTTCCTGTAGACAAAGTTGACTGAACAAATCATGAAAATGCTCAGTGATATGGTCTTTATTTACAAAATGAAAAATGTGTGGTTGTTTTTTTCCCATCTATGTAATGGTATCATGAAGATAGTTGCGATGAGACATTATCTCGCAAAAAATATTGTAGACAAAAAATAAACAAATCCTCCAGCAAGTTACCACATGCTTTTATCATTTTCAATAAAACAAAATTCCAGGGGATGGAAATGTTTGTGAAGTCATATTTTTGTACTTGCATGAGAGAAAGATGTACTTCAATCCAGGGTATAGGATTGTGGAATGGTCTGGAAGATCTTAAAATGCCAGATCTATTTAAGAGACAGATAAAAGCTAGTTTTCTGAAGGTATGTGGAATAGTAAAATGAGAAGCTACATGAATTGTTGTTTGAGTTGATGTTTCTATTTTTATTTGGATTGTTTTGTAAATTATGTTTTGTTTGAATGTATTCTGGGGATAAAAGGGGCAGACATTCTTCAATCTTTCATTTTATTTAGATTTTTGATTTGTGTATTTTCTTTGTTTTTTTTATTATAAATAGTTATTTTTTAATGAAATTAATACATTTTTTGAATTGAATTGAATAAAAAATGGATATTCTCCTCAAACGATTAAAAGAATTCTGGTTTCAGTCTGTGACGATGCCTGATAGTGTTGTTCKGATTCCTAACACATTCTGTTTTGTTCGGTGCAGACGGCGGCCTCATGTCCAGAGATGGTTTGCCCACCCAGAGCACCACGCTGGAGGCTCTGCTGCGAGGGGGTCTCGACAAGAGGAACAACTCCAAGAATGACGAGGAGAGCCTGCTGGAGATCCAGGTAGGCTCRGTCGAACACTGTGGTTGGTGCTCGTAGAGCATCGGGGAGATGTTTAAAATGCAAACGCTCMGTTACATCATGCCAGCTCTCAGAGCAGTGAGTGTTGCCTTAACCGGTTGCCAAGTTTTTTTTCAAACTAACCTGCAGAGCTTGTTAACTGAGCACTGAAGCATTTTTTGGACAAGTGGACCGCCTCGCTACTGGTCATTATATTTACCACAGTGAGAAATATTCACTACCGAATTATGTGTTCAGAAAAGGTAAAACTAAATAAAAGTTAGTTTCACTTCAAGTCATGTTTTAGTATAAAGATTCGGTTTAAAGCCAGATAATCTTATCTCAGTGTCACACATTCCAATAAGCACATGTGGAAACAGGATTTTTTTTTTTACAGGAAACAGGAATTGGTTTGTCATCAACCAAAAATATCTGCAAGATTAAAAGGAAAAATAATCTTTTTAATTGTGTTAATTTAGTTTTTTATGAAAGTATGCTTCAATCAGAGCTCAGATTGAAAGTGTCCTCTGTCTTTTACAGAGGGTTTTGGAGGCAGATGCGGCCGAAGATGCGTTTAATGATGATGATGATTTTGAGGTAGACACTCCTAAAAGGAGACATCGAGGCAAAGGAAGAGTAAGTCACTAAAGGAGAGGCTGTGGTTGTTCTGATGTTGCAGTTTTACACTCATCGTTTTAAACTCTTGTCTGATGAGGCTTGGGTTAAAAGCAGCCCTTCTCCTCTGCTCCCGTCAGGGTCGAGGTTCGGGCCGCAGGAGGACAGATCTGGATGATGATAAGCCATACTTCTGTGACAGTAAGTAGACAATTCCTAAATATATTTTACTCTCTCATAACTTGTAACATGATATCTTCTATTGTGTTCAACTTTTATTTTGTAGGCAAAACAAAAGCTGTATTCTGTCCACATAAATCTGCTTTCTGTGGAAAATATAGTCAGATCTACTGCTTTCAAATATTTAAAGTCACCTTAAAGTGTTTTTCAACATGTACCTGCTGTGTAAAATCCAGGAAGTTTTTGCTCTAACTAGACTTGGATAATCTATTCTTATGTTTTATTTTCTTCCTGTCTTTTTGTTTTTGTTTCAGACAGATATAGACAGAAGCAGAACTCCAAACCTTTGACCTCAGGTACTTTAATTTGTTTGTCTCTTTTAAAGGGATCTGTACAACTGTGACAGATGCAAAACATTTAGTTGGTTAAATTTTTATCCTCGACACAWGCTGCCACAAAAGTTCAAACTGCTAGCAACCGTTTCAGCGGGACTGAACCTCCACCCTCTTTTCGTTGCAGTCTGTACAAAGCGCTACAGGAACCGCACAGGACTCAGTTACCACTACACCCATTCCCACCTGGCAGAGGAGGACAGAGCCGGGGAGAGAAGCACGGTGGCCTCCCGCTCCCCCTCTGCACCACTGTCCGACAGACACAAACGTAAGACGCCTGAAGCTCCTGGAAAGTTGTTTTCAAATGTTTTAGTATCAACATATTTTCTAAACCTCCTCCTGTGGATCAAATGAAGCCAAGATCTGTGGAAATTTAGATTCTTATAAAGAAATGAGGACACAAAAGAGACTGGCTAAAATACTTTTTCTTTACAATTATGGGAGCTCTTTCAGAAAGTCTGCGATTTGTTTTTGGATTTTTCTTGTAAATAACTGCTTTTCATAAGTTTTTATCAGCCATCAGTAAAATGTAAATTTGTCCTGTGATGTTTTCTTTAAGGTCCAAAGAGTTCTGGTGGGACCAGCATACCCAACAACTACTGTAATAAATGCCATGGCTCAAACAGGAAACTGGGTAAAACTGGCTCTGCCTGTCAATGCACAAGTGAGTTTATGTACACGGATATAATATGTAATACACAGAAGTGGGTAGTAACTGGTTGTGTTTACTTAAGTAACTTTTTTGGAAAAAAAAAACTTTTAGAAGCAGTTGGACTTCACTGTACTTGAGTAACTTCAACTTCACGCATTTTTATTATCCTCACTGGGCAATTTGTTGCGCAGTCAGTACATAAAAACAAAACATTTATACACAAACACAAAAAAGATCACAAATGTTCGTTAAGAAATGTAAATGCTGCAGGGATAAATGCGTTTTTAAGTCTATTAGTCCTACATTTGGTCGACTGATACCTGTGTCCGGACGGAATAATAATAATAATATGAAGTATCGCTACTCTTACTTGAGTAAAACTTTGGAATACCCACTGTAAGTTACTTGACTGAATAAAGAACAAACATGTTTTAACAAGCCACACACCTACAGTTCATTTATAATAAGTTTCTTCATGTTAGTCTTTAAAACACGAAAATTTGCATGTAACTTTCAATTTTTTGTCAGTCTGATGACATCATTTTAGAATGTTAAATCAGACATTATGATCAGTCCTCGGCACTTAAGTTTTTATAAAATACTCTTTTACGTGAGCAGTTTTTTGGATGACCAACTTTTACTTTCAGTTGAGTAAAAATATGTTGAATAAGTGCTCTTCAACAGTACTCACCCACCTCCGGTAGTACACACTTCTCAGCTAATCGCACTTCATAAAGTACAAACATGTCTTTCTAATTTATGGTTCACTCCCCTGTTTTGTTTTGTTTTTTGTTTTTTTTCCCTGACCTGCTCACTGTCTGATGCTCTCCTTTCCTACATCGCAGCTGACCGGGGGGAGGAAAAAGAAGACGGAACGTTTACTGGAGCCGAGGAGCTTTTTGGCACCACCTCTGAGAGCGACACTTCCACTTTTCATGGCTTTGAGGACGACGAGCTGGAGGAACCGGCCACAAACGGCAATGGAATATCCAACCGTCACAGATAGAACAACAATTTTAGATTTAAACGGACTTTTTAAAAAATATAAATATATACAGATTACCCCCCCGGCAAAAATCAGCTGCTTCTTTTCAATGTTTTTGTTTGTTTTGCTTTCAGAAAGCACAAAGTGACAATTTCAGGACAGAAATGCGAGTGGTATTTTATCTACTGAACATTGTTGAATAATTTATGAATACTTTTCTTTTTTTTTTTATATAGAGCATAAATTAACCTTTTGATGCATCAAATGACCATCGGGGTTCCCCTAAAGGTGACTGTGCAGAACAGAAGATGTTTTTGGAGTGTGTGCATTTTTTTCTTTTTTTTTTCTTTTTTTTCCCCCTTGTTGGCAAAAAGGAAGCAAAATGCTATGAACAAAAACACTGGAGAAATGAGACTTTTAAAGGCACAGATGATGAGTTTGGTAGAATTTTTATTTTTAATTAATTGCAGGCAATGCTTGCATCTAAAGACTACTGGATGTTTTTCAGCAGGACTTTGAAGWCCTCCTCCTCTGCTCTAACTCTGGGTTAAATGTGTGAAAATGAAGGAGAACCACAGGTCACTGGAAATGTTTGAGTCACAAACATTTGCAACATTTATATTAATTGTCACTACAGACGAAGAACATGTCTAATGAAAGGTAAGCCACAATACGTTTTAATTCATTACGTTACCTCCTTCAAAACCTCTGTTGCAACCTTGCATATTATTGAAAATTGTAATAAAACAACACATTTTAGTTTTGGGAAATGGCAGCTTATTAAGTTACAAATAAAAGGCATACCTGATTTTAGCGTTTAGAAAATTGAAGTGAGCACACAGCATGCAGGAATAGTGATAACTCAGAATGTACAAGTTACACCCTCACACCGCACTTTTCCCAACACTTTACAATTTGAAGTTTTACCTAGTATTACTAAATTGTTAAGCTGATTTAGCAAGACTTTCCACAAAATGGTTAACTTTGAGCAGAACTCCCTCCCCAGYCTTATTTTAGCCGATTAGTTCTTAAAAAAAAGACTCAAGTCTTCCTTCATCCTTCTGTTTTTTAATATTCTTTATTTAATTAGGACAATACACATTAATGAACATTCTTATACTTCTGTATAGACTGTAAATGAGCCAGGTTATAGCATAGTTGCTAATTTACATCTGTAGTCCTGAGGCAGGAAGAAAAGGGGGGAAAAAGATGTTCAAAAGAACAAAACATAAAATCACAATRTACAATCATTTTTGAATTGTGGTGCTAAGTATCACTGAAGACAATGTTTCATTTGAAATGCTGTTTTATACTAATATCAAATCAAACAGAGTTAAAACGACTTTCAGCTCAGTTTATCCACTTTGTTTTCAAAGAGCACAGTTATTTGTCACAAAACAGATTTGTGCAGTGAACTGCCAAGTTATTCTACAACCAAGTGAGAAAGAGCAAATAGGTTTGGTGTAATTTGGCTGTAGATGTGAAAATCCAGCTTCTCTGTGTTCAAGCTGCAGTGCCGAGTTAAAACGACTTTCAGCTCAGTTTATCCACTTTGTTTTCAAAGAGCACAATTTGTCACAAAACAGATTTGTGCAGTGAACTGCCAAGTTATTCTACAACCAAGTGAGAAAGAGCAAATAGGTTTGGTGTAATTTGGCTGTAGATGTGAAAATCCAGCTTCTCTGTGTTCAAACTGCAGTGCCATGCAGTGTTGACATGTTAAACATCAGCAGGTTTGCAGTTCTGCTGCGAGCTTAGCACTTAGCTCAATTGATTGCCGTGCCTTAAGTCAAGGCTTGCAGAGCTGTTTACACGACTGCAGCCCTTTAGTCTTGTTCAGATGTATTGTGTGAGTCTAACCAGCGATGTCTGTTGGATAGGAGGAGTCAGCACATTGGCATGTGGCCCAGTGGCAGAGGGATGGCCAGTGAAGAAGAGGATTTAACCCTCAAAAAAACTAATGAGCCTTCACATCCCTCCTGATTTGGGCCTAAAGTGAGCATCTGACAAAGATGAACAGGCTTCCACATGGCTTCGTTGAAGCAACCGCTCCCTCGACGATATGTATCGACTTCTTGTGAAMATTTTGAAATGTGAGCATCCGGCTTCATTTCATCCTATCTGCACTGTGCTGGAGCCGCTCTCTGAACTATGGGAACACTAAAGGCAATGGCCTTTGGACTGTTTGTGCCCGACGGGTGCATCTGGGGGCCCCGGTTTGCCCACTCCTGCTCTGCTGTGTGATCTGATGTGACACTAAGACGTCATTATCCTCATCACTATGCTAGCCTGCCGCTCCGCGCTGGAAACMGGCTTTGACAGCCATCACCCCTCCAACCCGACTGGACCAGTGACCCTCTGACCYGCAGCCATAAAGACGGTGCTCCAGTCCACCACTATTACATGCAGACCTCTGGACTATGTAACCCTGACATAGTCACAAGGTTTTGGATTTCTTTTTCTATGTCTTCTGCTTTTCTTCTTTAAAAAACTTTTCACTTTTTTGCACCTTTTCTCTGCTGTAGAAGAGTTTTTTTATGTTTGGAGCTTCTTAAAGTTGGATTAGTTCTTTGRTTTGTCCAGACTGTTGATACCTCTGACCAGATCAGGTGCAGAAAACCCTCAGCAACTCAGGCATCTCTCATTTCCTCTGCCGTTGATTGTTTAGCTAATCAGCCCTAATTTGTGATTGTATTCAGCTAACAAAGAGGGACAGTGATACCCACATCGTGATTCATTACATAAGCGGTCTCATATTAGAGGAAACACCTGCAATAAGTCTGTTTTTCTTCCTCTTTTTCTTTTTAACCCAGCGTCATATTTTCCAGGCATAGCCTCCCAATCTTTTTAAAATTTGAAACCTGGAAAGAAAGCTTGCCTCGGATGCATTTAAAATAAAAATAGTTGCTGTGCTCAGATTCTATCCCTCATTAGAGATGATACTTGTGAGTAATTTGCAACATTTCTGTTGAGTGCTTTTTGAGGGCTTAATTGTTTTCTGGCATTTAGAGGGTGCTTTGAGTACTGTATCAAAAAGCTGTTAAGGCCCATAGTTCACACATACTGTAAAAGGTGTGTTTCTGTTTAATAGCTGCTCCGTTATTGAAGCTAACCATTATTCCAATGTGTGTGTTGTGACTTGTTTTGTGCATTCAAACCGTCTCTCCTCACTTCCCTCAGGGACCCCCTCTACACAGCAGTTTATCTCCGCAGGACAAAGAATGCATCTGAAACTTGTCGTCTTCCTTTGCATCAGTTGTGTGTTGTTGTTTGTTTGTTTTTTTTCCCACAGTAAAATGAGTCATTGTGTCTTTTTTAGCTTCCAAAGTTGCGCCAGTAGGTGAAAACGTGTGTCGCAAACTGCTCGCATCTCTGAACAAAATGAAAACGTGGAAATGTTAGGTCACGTCTGCTTAAAATACCGTCTTCTCTCCTGTCATTGAAGAGCCTGTATACCTCGTCAGACACAGCAATAGACCCCGGACCTCTCCTGTCGAGCCTGCAGGGGGGGGCTGGAGAAGGAGAATCAGGGTGGGAACGGAGCCAAGAAGAGATGAAACTGACATAACAGAGTGGTTTTGTTTGTTTTTTGCTTTTTTTTTTCTGCTGTAAATACAAGTCTAAAAGGAGAGAATGAAGAAGTGTTTGTTTGTTAAACTATTTTTATTGTTCTGAAAAAAATAAAGATAAAAAGAATGACTGAATGTTGGCGAGTGATGCTGTTTTTCTTTTATTCCAAGGAACTGAAACTTTCAGACTGGACATGTTGGAAGTCATCTTTAAACACTTTGAGTAAATCGGAATTTTTTGTTTTTTTATTTATACAGAGACAATGTACAACATTTCATTAACCTTTTACAAGGAGAGACACGTGGTACCAGGTTAAAGCCACGAATGCTAATTTCCAMCTGCAGTCCCTGGACTAGTTGATGTAATCAAACATGATTTAACAAATGATAAAAAGCCAATTTAGTAAATGWTGACATACATATTTAAAAAATYAGTTACTCAGATCTCATTAAAACAAAACTACAAACTAAAACAAACTCATTCTCCTTACTTTCATCAGTTGTGAGTACAAATCTGCTTATTTAACAGCCAYRTTTYTGCCAAATGTGCAAACATTTTATAAGTGGAGCATGTTATAATGTTCTTTGGTTAGCTATTCCAATGATCTGTGGCGACAAAGGAGAAAGAAGTTTTGTTAAAAGCAGTTSTACATTTTGGGATGCTKCACTCACCTCTAGAGGTCGCCTCCTGTTTTCTGATCTGAAAGAGACAAACTTTCTTAAAGGTGGAGCAGCAATAAATATTATGAAGACTTTTGTGAACTAAAATGTTTGCATAAGATATCAAATGCTCAAAGTTTAAAAAATCATATTTTGAAAGAATATGACAGTGATGAGTTTAGATTTCTTGTCATGAATCTTTAGAGTACYTTTATATATTGATTCAAGAGGTTTCAAAGTTGTTTTGCATGCCTGTGACCAACTAGTCATACAATATAAAAAAACGTGAAAAAAAATCATAAAATGTAGGTAAATATGGGACGCCTCATTGGTAAGAGAGCCACGTACAGTATATACCTAAAATTAACTACATGTTAAAGGCTTTCTAAGTTTTTTGAAGGTTAACGTTGGATCTAAAGTCACACCTAGATAAGTAAATTCATTAACATTTTGAAATTTTCCTGTTTATATAAATATCTGGATAACTTGTAATTTTTCGTCTRTTTGTAAAAATTGCAACTGTCTTTCCTGTATTTAAGTTAAAGTTAAATTTAAAGGAGACGTACACAAATTTCACTCGTTTAGCCATTAAATACATTTTGTTGCACTTGGAGTCTCTMTAGGAGTCAGAAAAGTTTAATTTAGTCTCCTGGTGCTGCATACATATCTTTATATTCTATTTGTTTCATATTTAGCAAACTGTTCAGTTTTCTCTATAGTATGTAACTTTTTATGAACTACTAAGTCACAGTATTTGTGACAGAACTGTTAAATAAGGTCTTGACTTACCAAATACAATTGAGTCATCTTCATCCTCCTCTGGCTCCAACATGTAAGTCTGGATGGACAAGTCTACCTTTGTTGATGTGTTTTAATTAAAAAAAGTTTCTGTGCCATTTCTGTGCTATCAAACTGCTCTGGAAGCTAGGGAGGTGAGGTGTTTGGATTTAAAGAGACAGCATGAAAACGAGTTGATTTGAGACACACCTCAGAAAAGGGGTGAGCCTGATACGGCCCGTGGTACATTCCCAATTTGTAGTCMCTTCCTGCCTCTTTATAACTTGGCCCACGCTACCAGGGACTTTGAATTTGCAKAATAGGTTGTTCAAATGATTCAATTGTTGGTCTTCTTTTGATTGACACCTCTTTTGACCAACTGGGTTCATTTATAGACTCTCCAGAGCCCAAAATGTGTGGCAAGCCCCTCATGTCCCACCTGTCAGTGGTACACGATTTATCGACTAGAATCGGCCAATCAGCTCTGAAGGCCCTGTCGCACTTAAATGTTTTAGACAACTTATGCCAACTTATGAAATGTTTTTGTCTAAATTATTAATAAACATTATACATTGTTATCAGTTTATTAGCAGTACAGTGTACATGCCTAAATGAGACTTCTAGTTGATWTTTGTTATATCGTCAACATGTCTGAAATTTTCACGAGTTGGCWTAAAGTGTCTGACACCACAGCTGTGTGGCCAATATGTAGCTTTGGAAATTAAAAAAATGATGGTTACAGTGTATTTTAACTTCAATAACTAAATACTAGTTATAATTACAAAAATTATGACTCATAAAGTAAAAAAAAATTTCAGATTGATAGCTGTACCTAGAGACTAGGCTTGTGGATTTACTCCAAAAGGTTCAAGAGCAATACTTAATTTGGGTTAGCTCCACAGGCTAACAGGCTAAATTTTTACATGATTATTTAAAAAAACAAAAAGGGAAAAGTACTTTTAGCTCATTGTCAAATTTGAGTCTGCAAATTTTTTACAAGCTACAGTACTGTTCCAGTTTAAAAAAATAAGCTGGACGAAGTTGTTTAGTGGAGTAATAAAAGATTTAAAGTATCAATAAAGATTTACTCTTTTTTTTTCCTCTGAAGTGTCAGGTGATATTCTGTAAAAGACTTTTAAAATGTGCTCCTGTGGGCTTTGCTGTYTTATAAGTATAGAAACTCTGCCAATGTTCTCATCTTTCTGCTTTCTGGCTGTTCATTTGGATCTTTAGAAGGATGTTAGAGATGCAGCTGCTAGAGGAAAGACAGAGGAGATGGATGCAGTAAGAGAGGACATGGAGGAGGATGAGTCACTGTGGCGACCCCTGAAGAGAGAACAGTCAATAGAAAATGTTTTTCACCTGTTTTCTCACAGATCTCAAGTTACCTTTTTTATATATTTTATAAGTTTTACAGTAATATCTATGTTCACTCCTTTTTCTTGTCGTAGAGCCCGAGGAGACAAACTGACTTCTTTTGAGTCGTGACTCAGAACAACAAACGCCAGCAGACAGGTCCAGAGAGTTTATTATTTGGGACCCATGAATGGACAGCAGGTGCTTGAGTGTTTTACAGTGCCAGTAGTTATCTTGCTGATTGAGAAACTAAAAGCACAAAATGCCCTGAATATGTGACATGCATAGTAATGTGCCCATATAATAAGAATAAGAATAATAAAGTGTGCTTTTTTGGATAATAAATTGTAACCAGTTTAAATTTACAATGCACTTGGYACATAATGTTACTGTCTTTGTAACATTTGGTACACAGACTCAAGTTAAGCATCTCTCTACCTTTTATATTTAAGAGGTTACTTGTTTAGAACATTAATAATGGTTTGCAGTATGACCTGTACAGTGCATTGAAGTAATTACTAGAAACTGACAGATGAGGATCATTCAGCGGTGTCACTGTAGCAGTGAGTGGCCACATGGAGGAGCTGTGAGAGGAGAAACTTGCAGCACTTCCTGTGTGCAGAAGGTAGCAGCCACAGTGGAGCAGAGAGGCCTCTGTGTGCAACACGCAGCACGACTTCCCACTCCAGAGCTTCCATGTCCGTTCGCCTACAAAACGTGCTCCAGTTCAGGATGTGTGCCGCTGAGTTCATCCATGCTCCACATGGTCCAGCATGCACCATTTTCCATATTCAAAAAACACGTAACGATTAGTAGACCAAAAGAAAAGACAGCATCGGACATTGGTTTGACAAAATTAAGGATGTGATATCCATGCAGTAAACAGAACTTAAATAATCCCAACAAGCCTTGGATGATCAACCACTTCAGATTATCATTCATGACGGTGTGAACACAGCAGGATGGAGCTCTGTCACACACTGCTGCTGGTCCAGTGAGTCATACAGGTGGACCCCACCACTCTATGGCACTGAAAACTTTAAGCACTAATCTATAGTAGGAGACTTAGTGTGGACTGTAATTTCACCTAATCTAAAAGCTCAAATCACAATAATTCACACYGTGCCACTTTTTTTTTTCTTAGGCCTCTAAGGTATTCACACAGACTTTTGGAGTCGATTTATTTTTCTGGTAACTTTGTAAGTCGACGCTCGGGCGTTGCGAGAGCCAAACCCGTCTTTGTTGTAGAAACGCTTACTTAGACGTTCAGATGAAACATGCAACAGTGCAGTATGGTTGCTACATTAAGCCCTTATGCCTGATTCTGGAATGTAGTGAAGCTTGAAAAATTACACCTTGAAAATCAGGTCTGTAGACGTGATTGCAGAAAACATGAGGGATAAAACGTGGTTTTGTTTTTATAACTGCGGACTGTGTTGACTGTTTGACTTGTTACRTCTTAAAAAAACAGAAAACAGAAATTTCAAGAATATAAAAAGAGGTTGGACTTAATTCTAAGGGATTAAAAATGTTGCAGAATKGTTTTATTGCTTGTTGCCTTTGGGGATCAGAGATGTACATGAAGCTGATTTGTGTTGGATTTTGGTTGAAGTTTGGAATGGCTAATTTTGGATCATTTTCTTCAATTTAAAAGGAGCATTTGTCAACACAAATAAAAAAAAATAAAAAAAAGAAAACCAATCATTTTAGTCAAGCCTAAGTTTAAGTTTGCCACTGAAGTGATGAAGAGGAAGCAGCCTCTGTCCGGATGCTGCATGCCGTGCGGTTCTGTTAGCTGAGGTTCCTCTTGTAGCCATCGTCTTCTCCTCAGTGGTTCCGTTTGGGGTGTTCACCCCGGCGGGCCTGGCGYTGCACTACCAGTCCGACAGCAGACCTCGGGTCAGTGTTCGGGAGGCTCCACAGCTGACCTGTTCGCCACAGCTCCACTGTCTGAGCCCCTGTGAGGCTGTCCCCCCACCAACAGGGTCCAGCGATCCCCCTCCAGGACAGGCTGTGTCAAGATGACTGCATCAGGCCTGTCAGGCGCTTTCCTGTTAAAGACTTGCCCTAGAAAGTTGAGTAAAATACAAATAATAATTAAAAAAAACTACCATATAAATACTGAGATGTTGAAGTAGAGGCACTCCACAAACTATAAAAGTACCATCATGTCACTTTAACCAAATAAAAAGCAATTAGCACCTCAAATTTTTAGCTTTT
The DNA here is from genome assembly GCF_001266775.1 of Austrofundulus limnaeus. Lineage (NCBI taxonomy): Eukaryota > Metazoa > Chordata > Actinopteri > Cyprinodontiformes > Rivulidae > Austrofundulus > Austrofundulus limnaeus. The sequence continues at coordinate 5,372,875 of NW_013952404.1, read as the reverse complement.
AGAAACCTTTTAATAAATGTGAAACTTGCTCTTTTGTATAAATTTGCAAACACATTAAAGCTTTTAAAAAAGGTAAATATTGCGCAGCTCACAAATAAGTAAGTGTATGTTTTTTCCTCTGCAAAATCACTTATTTTGGTACATTTTATAGATTTCCTTTTAGTAAAATGTATTCAAAACTTAAACTACAATCCCAATTTTGAAAAAGTTGTGACGTTATGAAAAATATAAATGAAAAGAAAAATCATTTCTGATTTGCGTTCCTCGCCCCTTC
>NW_013952404.1:5369445-5372591 GCF_001266775.1 Austrofundulus limnaeus | reverse complement strand
TGCCTGAAACTCTCAGACTGAAGAAGTCTCTTGGAAGAGAGACGAAACGTTTCATTAGAGAAGAACCCGTCCAGAAGACCTATACTATTTTTTTCCTTTTGATTTTTTACCTGGATCACTGAGATGCATCAGGACGTTTTCATGATTAGTGTTTTATTGAATCTAATTAAAGTTTTAAAAAAATGATTTCCACTTCTGCAAAAGTAAATAGATAAATCACTAAATTACTTGATCATTTATCAATATTTTAATTTAAATTTGAGGGATTTTTTTTTGGTTGAAATGACATGAGAAAAAAAATTAAATCTGCCATCAAAGTGACGTCATCTAAAAATGCTCTGCAACCATTCATACAGCTAGAATGTTGACTTGGTCACGCAAACACACACCTAAAAAGCCACAAAAGAGTGTAATATGGTTATCACTGCAAAAAAAAGCCACTGATAGTGATGCAGCCAGTGTGGTTTCTGTGATATGAACAGCCCCAGCTCCAAATGACTTACCACACTGCGGGTGAACTTCTCCAAGGAGGTGCGGCGGCCCTGTTCAGTGTCTGCTGGCTGCTGTTTTGGGRGGGGGGGGGGAGCAGGGTGAGTGTTTGGGTCAGGTATGTGTGTCGACGGGGATTCGAAGTGAAGTTGTTAGTGAAGAGGAGGTGGAGGGGAGGATAAAAAAGTGGGGGGGGGGGGGGAGGCCAAGCATTGCAGAAACAAGGGCCAAAGACAAGTGCGGGGGGAGGGGTGGGGTGCATTTCAAGGAGAATGATGTGGGATTAGTGAGAGGCCAGCAGAGGGAGCAGTGTTCAGATGAGAAAGGGCAGAAAGGCTAGCATGAGCTGAAGAAGCTGTGATCTGCCGAAAAGCTCCATATTACACAATTAAACAGCTCCTAGCCACACAGCTCTTATAGATTATAAGGCAGTAGGCATAATAATCATCTGACACTCATTCCTACGGCTCTGTAAGAACTCTACGCTGCCTTCTTGGGATCTACAGCGTGCTCCATGTTGCACAACAGTTTGGCATATGATGTAACGTTTTTATAAGGCCGTTCCCTTTMCTCTGAATAATTTAGCAGCTCCCGCTTTTAGGCCACGGCGGTTTTGCCCTTTCAGGGCTCTGTTTATCTCGTAATGCCTTCAGAGCTCACGCACGAGCTCAAACTGCCAATACGACATTAGGGAGGACCACGCTTTGTAAATGAAATGACCTTTCAGACGATCAAACGCTTTTTGTTTCCAAAAGTATTAACACATTTTTTTGGTGCAAGTAGACAAACAAAAATCAATGAGCAGAAAWACTCAGCCAGGAAGTCTTGACTTCAACATACGAGTGCTAAATGTTCACTTTCAAAGCAATTTGTCAATTGTAACCTCATCATTAATGTTGGGGCTGTGCTCAGTTTTGGTGGCTAAGTTAAACCAATAAACTGCTGAGTGGCCAAATTTATAGTTTGGCATTGATAAAACATTTAAAACCATTTATTCTTTAAGGATTTTCTCAATAGTTCTAAAAGTGGATAAATATTTATAWATATAAAAGACGTGCTGCAAATAAAAAAGGGCTGCTAAAACAGTAAAAACCACCAAACAACATTAAATATTACAAATCAGGTTACACTGGGGTATTTGTGGGAATCATCTCTCTTTTACTATCTGATTTTCAGCTTGTGATAAAGTGAAATTTATTCTATAATCATTATCTTGGTTTACCTTTTTTTTCATAAGCGGAGCATCAAAACGGTTTGAGAAATGAAGAGTGMGTTAAGTTAAGTGCAAAGCAGAGGAGGTCGACATCAGCGAAGGCAGCTCACCTTCTTTCTGGCCAGCAGGAGGTCTTGGTAGATGTTGGATCGCAAAAAGCGTGCATAGCTGTCACTTTTCATTAGCTGGAATATGTGGTCCTGCGGGGGAAAGAGAAGGGATATGAACAAAATAATAAATAAATAAATTAAAATCAACTGTGTGTATGTTAACACTGAGTGTGCAGAGCTGAACAACAGGGACCATTAAGGTGGAGCTGAGTAATGTCCTGCCTGAGAGAGGTGTTGGAATTTGCTTTTAAAAGCAGAAAAACTCACTGAAAAAAAAAAACCCTCTGCATGGCATTACTCGCCTCATTAGGCTCTGGCACAAACACGCTCCGTCATTCTTCCTGTCTCCTTTTATTCCTTTCATTCAGTGCTTGAGTAACATGAGTGGAGAGGTGGGCTTCAGTAAGAGGTTCAGAGGGGGAAATGAGTGCACAGCCACTCATTTCCCCCTTATATCCTCAGGTTGTAGAACAGGCTAAATCAGTTTCACCCCATAACAGAGCTGGGCGACACCAGAAGCATGAGATTTTAAGCTGCAGTGTGTTTCAGGCTTGTATGGGTGCATGCACGACCAAGTAAAATCAGGTGAATTTCATCCAAGTCCACCTGAGCGTCCTCAAAGCTGTATCGTCCTGGATCCTTGAGGTTCTGGCTGGTTCGCTCGTAGCTGTGAGAGTCCAGGTTGATGGAACTCGGCGCTCCCTCGGCCAGAAACTCCTGCCAGATCTCCTGAGCCCTGGGGGGCACCTCGTGGAACGGTCTTCGCTTCAGATCCTGCACTGCTAACCAGAACCTGAAATAGTGTTGCATTAAGTTATTAAGAACATCCAAAATAAAGGGTTCAAAGTATTAAAAAATAGCTTCATGAAAAAAAAAGCCTGTAAAGCATTGAAGGAAAACATATTGTCTGCTGCCGGTCATATCAGAGTTTAGAATTAAGAGCGTTAAAAAACATTTTTTARTTCCTGCCAGAAACAAATGTTCTTCAAAACAGATCCATTTGAGTCTGTGTCTCTGGTGAGATCACTTGTTTCTTCCTACTTAAATCCATAAATTAGAAAGTAAATAAAAAGTTTAAACTGATGTTTGTGAATCTAACCTACTCCAAAAACATCTGGGGTCGGATTTATAAAACTGGCGTCCGCACAATTTGAGCCCAGAAACTTGCGTACGCCACTTTTTACGCCAAGGTTGTGATTTATAAAATCCAAACTTGACGTGAAAATGTGCGGTGCCTCACGCCAGCTCTGACCCATGCGTACGCTCATTTTGGGTGCGAGCGTGTGTGTGTGCATGCATGCGCGCGCGGGGCGGGGGTCTGCCGCGGGTAACAG
>NW_013952404.1:5364365-5367932 GCF_001266775.1 Austrofundulus limnaeus | reverse complement strand
TTTTTTTTGGCGTACGCCATTTCCGCCTTTTGGCCGTACGTTCACTTTTAGTATGGTTTCCACGCCATCCTTTATAAATGAGACCCCTGAACTGTTACTTTATGAAATTAATGTGCATCTATTGTTATTGTTATAACAACATTGCCTCATAAAAAACACACCCAGATTGTTGCTTTGACTCATTCATGCATGTGTCATGAGAAATCCTTGAATCTCCTGTGGTATTCATGTGAAGCAGCCTAAACGCAGCGCTCCTCTCTGGAGCTCAAGTCTGCAGCGTTTAGTTAAGCTATGATGCAAAGTCAAAATTATTTTTGGTATGTACAGGTTTTTTTTCCGAGCCTGGTTAAAACCAGCCCCTTGTCCCACACTTTGCTTTGTACGGAGGGTTGAAGTTGAAGTTTAAAACGATTGAATCTACTGGATGTATCCCATCGCTAACGTTTGGCCGTTAGACATGTAGAGCATCAGCTTGACTGTGAAGGAAGCTAACCGGAAATCGCCTGGGCTCTAAACAACCATCTGCTGAGAAGAGAGAAGCACCGAGCCAAATAAGATGGCTGTAAATTAGTGCTTCAGGCTTTGTGAGACAAATTTAATTTAATTTGGAAGCCTTATCAACACGGACTGGCTTCATTCACTTCTTCTCATTGCTAAACTACAAGCAGACCAAAACGGCACAGAAAATTGGCATCGTCGTTCACAACTCCTCCTCCTGTTCTCTGATTGGCCCGGTTGAAATTCTACTGGAGAAATCCAAATGGGAGAAATACCAGACAGAGCAGAAAAGGAAAACTAGAATTGAGCAGAACTGCGAAGGAAGGCAAGGGCCAGGCTAGTTTTTCCCCAACAGCTGAAGGTAACACACATGGTTGTGGTCTGGAACTGAACCGTGTGTCTGGAAAATCCCTCCCCCCTTCAAGGGAACATCAGGATAAATACATAAACATCATCAAACTCTTGAGCTGAGTGGCCGTCTCACCGTAAATTCTCTGAGCTGAACTCTGACTCCAGAAACTTCAGGAACTGGTCTTGTCCTGCTGGGTCCCTCAGCGCCTCCTCCAAGGAGAACCCCCACTTCTTCACTCGCTGCTGGCTGGGATCGCGGCTGCTCAGAGCGAAACAAAACAGAGCAAGGGAGACTAAAAAAAAATAAAAAAAATAATAAAATGCAATCTCTTGCTCCTAATTTCCTCTCACAGCCCGCAGAGGGACAAGACCAACATGTTGGTACATACTGGACCTCTGGGAACGCCAGCATTAGAACTCATTTAAGATGTGGAACACGCTCCTTCTAACTGCAACACATCACTGTTGAACTCTCATCGCGCCCTCTCCAGCCTCACCTCGTCTCCACGTCCCAGAAGGTTGTGTCGTCACTAACCCAGGGGTTAGAGGGCTCCACCACCGATGCAAACGGGTCGTATTCCATGAACTGCTCCGTGTAGGTCATCAAACTGTCGGCCACTTTGGAAACCTTCATGCAGTGTCGGTCCAGCTGGGTGTTCAAGAAGGTGATCTGATGGAGGAAGAGAAGGAAGAGAAATGAGGAGGYTAAATAAGGGAACAGCTCATCAGTCTGTGTCTCTGACCGTCGCCGTGATGGATGAGAGAGGAAAGATGGTGGTAATGATCTATAGAAAATAATGCTCTTGCTGTGATTTACCTCCTTCTGAACGTCCTCTTTGGTGGGCTTCCTGGCTGGCTGGGAGCTTATGTGGACCGGACTTGGCTGGCTCTGGCCGTCATCTGGTACCCCATAGACCGACTGCAAAGGATGAGGGAAGAGATATGTTGGGCTTTGCTGTCATTATTGTTTTTCCCTCAGCTGTGGTATATGGGGTGATTGTTGTGGGACCAGGTTTCAGTGTTGCATTGGGGGACTGAGTGGGCCTGAGTGAGCCTAAAGGCTTGAAGGTGATTTGAGAAATACAAAATGAAATTGGAATCCATCTTAGGTTGGGATAAAACAAGTAAAATGGCAGAAGGGTGGATTAGTGGTTAGCACTGTTGCCACACAGCAAAAAGATCCAGGGTTCAAGCCCCAGGTCGGGCCTGGGATCTTACTGTGTGATAGGCAGGAGCAGCGCTAGAATTTTTTTTACAAGGGGTGACCATGGCGTTTTTTTAGGGGGCACATACAAAAAAAAAAGAAAACACTCTGGATTTCGAAAACTGAAGATGGTCACCGCAGCTAATTCCAAATGGCTTTAACTGAAATTAATTGAAATGAGTTTAAATGTTGTGGCCATAGCAAAGATGCAAAGATTGACCACAAAAGTTTTAGTGGAAATGTAGCCAATACAATCTTTACCAAATTCTAAATGCTAATCAAAAAATTCAGCCATTTTAGGACTTATAGAAATGAAATTTGTTGTGGTGTAGCTAAGAATGATTACATGCTGATTGCTAACCAGTAATGCTAAGGCTAATTTTACAAGGGGCTATAATTCAATCAATCTAAGTATTGATACTAGCGACACCAAAATTAGCATTTGTATTKGGTCGATGCTAGTGTGATGAGATCATTTTATTAAAAAAATGTGTAGTAGAAGATAATTGAGGAATATTTTACTGTTACATTGTTTTATATTGTTGTAGTTTGTTAATACAAAACATTACGTTTGCTAAAATATTTGTCCTGTGTTTTATCACAACCAAAGGCAAAATTGTTCAGTGAACAAGACAAGTATCTGTATCAGTACTGTCAATATACTAGCTCTGTATTTACTTGGTATTGGATCAATAACAAAATTGCACACCCCCACTTTGTGGGTTTTCCCTGGTTACTACGGTTTCCTCCCACAATCCAAAAAACATCCATGTTTAGGCTGCTTCGCAGGCCTCACTTGAAAACGAGATCTGTGATTTCCATGGGTCGAGAACGTCATGTGGAGCAGCTGTACAATGACACATTTAGAAAAAGACGAAGAAATGTGTCCAGTCTGTCACCTTTTTCACCCTGTGTGGGTTCTTCTCTCTTCGACACTTGCGGATGTCCATCTCTGTGGTGTTGACGCAGCCCGGCTGTGGGAGACAGCAGAAAAGGCAAAGTGTTTCTGGGTCAGATGGCACACTGACTGTTCTGTCCCCCACGTTAGGACGCTGCGTCTTTACAGAGCAGACCATCTTATTTTATTCTTTGTTCATTTCTGCTTTGAAGTTTAACTCACCACTGGTCGGTGAACGTCCCAGAACGCTCTCTCCTGGCTGTCAAGGATCTTCCTCTCTGCCTTGTCCTTCTTCCTGTCGATTCTGTGAATAGGAAACAGATGAAACTTTGTAAATAAAACAATTCTGACTCAAAATTAAAAACACACACTTTCCCTCTGGCAAACAAATCATAGAGGGCCAAAATAAAGAGCAGAAAGTTATTTCCTGACCTGACTTGTTACTCCCCTGATAAAACAGCAGGCTATATAATAATGACTTCATTCTTTGATTGTTTTTACTGATGAAAATAAATGGCCCATCCTAGCTGTTAAATTGATTTTTATTGCGTTTACACATATCTACCACAAGGTGTCCGTCTCACAAAGTAATCCCAGGCATGGACTAGTTTAGGTT
>NW_013952404.1:5353254-5364115 GCF_001266775.1 Austrofundulus limnaeus | reverse complement strand
GCATTGGTACTAAATATAAACACCAGATCTCAATAACAACTTTCTAACCTGTCATGGCAGAATGACACCAAGGCCAAAAAAAAATTAAATAAAAAAATGGACTCACTTGACTTGAGCTTCAGCTTGCATGAAGATGAATTCCCACTTTCTGGCGAAAGCCCTCTGCAGCCGGGCGAGGTTCTCCTTGAAAATGTAAATAAAAAAGTTTGGATTTTTTTTTTCTAGCTCAGCGATGTTAAAGCGATAGTGTGTTCACTCATGTCTACGTATGCATCATATCATGTACTTGTCTCCTTTTTTATTTTTATTTTAACTTTCTGAAAGTAATCATGGTTTGTACATGTATAACTTTTATTTTTTGTAGTCAATTCACCTCAGGATGGCTGCCACGGCTATCACGATTTTCAAAGTTTGAAGATGAAACTGAGACACTTAAAGAAGTCGTTCAAAGAACGGTAGCTCCTTAATTCAGGTTCTTATCTTGAATATCAAAATATTATTTAAAAAAATGAGGGGAAGAAAAAAAGTTAACAATGTTAAAATTAAAAGTATGTGTCCTTGTTAACGCTCAAAAAAGCATCTGGTGCAGATTTAARGGTGACCTCATTACAAAGTGAAAAACTCCAACCAGCAGGCATGTTAACAGTGAGAGCAACAAGGCCTGGAGGCATAAAGTGACCCGAATAGCAGAGAAGAGAAGTTTACTTGACAATAGTTGCAGAGTCATTTGGAATATTAAAGTGAGGCAGATAGCTGTTGTGTGCAGCAGCACCAGATCAGCACTATAGTAACATGCCTCCTGAGACCGTATTGATCTGCTGATGCTGAGTAATTCTGCAGATATTTTTAGTTACATTTTAGGGCCAGAAAATTTACAGCCATCCTAATGGTGCTTCCTGAAAAAAAAAAAATACACACACACACATTTGACAATTTGATCGTATCTTGCTGACACGAAACCCTGGAAACAACAACCTCCACAAAAATTGTAAATCATATGCTTTTCCAAGCACGAAGACAGCAATAAAYTTCCTGTTTAAGTTTTTAATCAAAAAAGTTTTTTAAAAAGTACTTACTGCCTCGTAATCAGCGAGCTCAAGCCTGGCTTTATTCTGCATGGTGCGTTTGCACAGATAAATGGCTGAAGGGAGACAGARGGAAACGTAAAAAGAGCAGGTAATTTTGACAAAAAGGCAGGCTTCCCTTTAAATCAACATTTTAGATTCGGAAAGCAACACTATCGATTGATTAACTTAATGGCTCAGGTAGGCTATGTGTTGTTTCGAGCACCACCTAAAGCTTCAAAAATGGAGCCCAATCAGTCACTGTTCCTTGATTTGTTAGACTAATTTTATCTCAGAGGATTCTCTCTGGTGGATGTTCCTCGGAGCCAGATACATTACAGGGAATGGCCCCTTTGGATCAATACTCACTGAGTGTCAACGGCAGATCTACAGTGTGTGAGCTGTGTTTAAACTGTGGAGAAAGTAATGGGTGAAGGTATTAGGGGACATCCAAGCTGGGTTGGAGAAACGTGTGACTCACCATAGTCTGTGTTCTCAGGTTCCCAACAGTTTGAAGGCCAGAAGTATGGAGACTGGTGAGAAGAAAGACAAATAAAACACAACAATATAAAACAAAGCGATTGCATCCTTAGATTTTAGACCTTCTTGACCAAAATAAACAATATGACTATTCTTTTCCCTACCACCCACACTATCTCTGCAGTTATCTTAAAATTGTTTGTGACCTTTGGTGAGCAGTCATATCTTTCAGAGCATTGCTGCAAATGATATTATAGATTCAAAGTTAATTCCCCAGTCCATTAATAACCGATAGCTCCCATCAAATGGGAAAATAAAAGTACATGTTAGGTACACACCTGGTTTGTGTCCAGTACTTAACTAGTTTTGGCCAGATACTTACCAGGTACACACTGAGAGTACAAACCGGTATTTACCAGGTACATATCCAGTACTTAATTAGCGCTTACTGTGTAAATATGTGGGTATTGGTATTTATCAAATATGCACCTGGTCCTTACTTTGTTTTAACCAGGGTATGTACTAAGCACTTACCAGTTGCGCACCCTGCACATACCTGGTATCTACCTGGTCTTTTCCATCTACATACCTGATATTTACTGTAGATGTACCTGGTATTTACTCAGTAAATATCTGATTTTAGCTAGGTACTTACCTGGCACATACTAGTACATACCAGGTACTTATCTAGTTCTTACCATACCTGGTTTTGCTTACCAGGCACATACTGTACATACCAGGTATTTACCTAGTTCTTACCAGTTACCATACCTGGTTTTAACTAGGTAATTACTTGGTACATGCTGTGCATACAAGGTAGTTACCTAGCTCCTACCATACCTGGTTTTGCTTACCTGGTACACACTGTACATACCAGCTAATTACCTAGTTCTTACCATAGCTGGTTTAAACTAGGTGCTTACCTGGTACATACTGTTATATACCAGGTACTTAACATGTACATACCCAATACATACCTGGTACATGCCCAGAAAGTCACTGGTTTTTACCTGTTATGCACCTGGAACATACCTGATTTTAACAAGGTATGTACCTGATACATACCTGGTGTTTGCTGCTGTGATACTTAACTAATACATACTGGGTACTTACCAGGGAAATACCAGGTAAGTATCCAGTATACATGTTTTATTATGTATTGCTGTGAAAACAGACCCTAAAAACCATAAAGTATTTTATTTGTGCTGTTTTTCCAAATTATGCTGTGGACAAAAAGGCTGTCGCTCATACATTCACCCGTTTGAACAAACTGAAAAGAACAACTGACTTGCTTTCAGCAGCTGGCTCAGAATAAAAATAATAAAGATCTGTAACACTATGCAAAAAAGTGTGACAAACAGCAGAAGACACTTGCCATTAAATCTAGGTCTTCCACCAGCACCACAGCTATTTTTAGGCTGCCACTGTGTCTTACAGCACTGCTGCGCAGATTAGGCAATACATTACAGATGCACTGTGGACTCTTTTCAGAGGTTCTGATGATGTGGGCCTGTTGCATCAACATCTGAGGGAATATTTTAGGCCCCCTGCTGAATGTGAAAGTGCAGCACACACAGGCACAATTATGGCTTTTAATCTTGTKCAATTGAGACAAAGACAAATGCTTTTAGAAGTGAAGTGAAGAGGATGGTGGGAGGACAATGAAAAGTGCAGAGAAAGCACACAAACAGAGTTTCCCTTCGATGGCGGTCTTCTACCTTAACTCATTTAGCCACAGACAACAGAGGAAGCTGTGAAAGTTCCTGCTGGGTCAAACAGAGTAAAGATGTAAAAGAAAACATTCTGACCCTTCTGACCTGTTTTACCACCCTCTTGCTCTGATGCAGCACCCAGCAGGGATATATAGTTATCGACCTTGGTGGGATGAGTAATAGGCTTAGGAAGGATTGTTCTCATTAGCTTCACGCAGTAAACACATCCCTCTGATAAACWACCATCATTGCGTTATTCTCCAGTCAACAGCCTCCCTAAAACATATCAAGGACAGTCCCTCAGCGGACCTCTGGGTACCTGAAAGCGGTAAAGGGTTCCATCATCCTTTAGTGTCAGAACGTGGTCGTTGATGGGGAAGATGTAGCCATGGGCCGCGATCAGACTCCCAAGGTGGATGGCTTCAGCTGGTGACACGAAACAAGGCATAAACACAAACCCTTTCTTCTCTAGTTTGAGCGCTGATGTGTTTTATTGACAGATTTCTCAGCAGGCTTACCCGGATCTTCAATGGCGAGGTTTTTCATGAGCCACTGGACAATATCTGTTCCTGTTAATCAGAGAGAGAGAGATGTCGGTCAGAAGCGGGGTCACAAATCTGAATGCACAAATCAGGTTTTTGTGATTTGCCAGCTGCAGGTTAAAGCTGTCAAAGATGTGTAGGTGTTTAAATGAAGCTTAATGGTGACAGGTTTGCAGTCTTTTCTCCCTCCGTTCCTGGACAATACAACTTTTGGTCCTGCCTTGGTGCTCAGCAGAGGCTGATGGAAGAGACTGTGAGGCCATCAGACCCTCGGGAGCCGTGCAAAGGACTGACTCAGCCTCACAGAAGGAGGGAGCAATCTCCTCACCAAATGCAGGTGACTCATTTTAACAAAAGCAAAAACGCAAGAGCTTTCGCAAAAAGAGGCACGCAGACGGAGAGGACAGTAAGGAAAGTGTTTTTTCCTGTATTTGTGACAAGGATGACGTCCCACCACAGGCGTCCGTTTTACAAGACCTCATCTGTTTTCCTTAAGTTGCAGCGCTTAAAATGAGCACAAAAGGTCACGCTTGTTTAACTGATTCYGACGGGTGTTTTCCCTGAGCGCTACTGCCCGGCCGAGTCAATTACACAAACACAGACGCGCACACACGCATTCCTGATACAAACCTGATACGACACTTGGGATCTTGGAGAGGAAGCTTTTAACGGTCCGAATGGCAACACCTCCCGCTTTCTCATCTTGTATTCGTGTAACGATGTCTTCCATCTGCGGAGCACATGGATAGGAGGCTTTTCAGTTCATTTCTTATTTCATCACATAAAGACCATCAAGACGGGGCCCGCTCGAAAAYTGCACTAAGTTTTACCTGTTAGTGAAACATTTAGACAAACATCACAATGACAACATTTCCTGAAAGATTTAACGTTTAAAGCCTCAAACATTCGGGTCTCCAAAATAAAATGGCAAAAAAGAAAATTAAACTAACTTCATTATTTCAGTTTTAAAGCAACAACCAGTTTTATTCTACTTTAGAAAACAGAAGTGAGAATGTGCAATCATAAAAATCACTCTATAACTACAAGAATCTGAGGATGATCATTTAACTGACAAAGCAGAATACAGCAGGAGCAGAGTAATGCTTGAGTCTGTTAATCAATTCATATACTGTTAAAAGCTGATGAGCATTTGAAACAATATTGGAGGTTGTATAATAAAGTTATGAAAGCTAAACTGAAAGAAGTAGTCGACACCATATTACACGTATTTTAAAATTCACCATGTAGCTTTGAGGGCTTCCTGTAAACTTGTGTAAACAACATAAAACTATATTATGTGAGTCGACACGTCAAGTCCGCTTCTACACTAGTGATGAGGCTTGAAGCTGAAGTGTTTTATTTGAACATATTGATTCCTGACCGTAATATAAAGTGACATCCTTCATAAAGCTCAATATAACTCAGTAGAACCGTATGTGTATGGTATTAAACACACAGAGTGATTTGTATAAGTAGGGGTTAGACGTTATCTGGAAAAAGGGGGCATCAAAATGAGTCCCGGGGTTGAGATAAATATCCCACCTCTGAACGCGCCAGAGCCACAAACACATCCCACTTTAGCCTAAAATTAGGTGCTACTAAACACAGCTGGTGGTGCAGCAAACATCCAGCCTCTGCAGGACCGACATAAACATGAGGAAATCCTCCAGTTCATTCATGATGCTGATTGAGCTGTTTTACCATTCATATATAAAATCATGTGGCTCTATCAGGAATACTGTGCTGTGAGTTTGAGTATTTGTAACTTTTATGCTTTCTGAATTATTTTAAATTTTATTTAAAGACTTCATCGATTCATTGATCACTTCAGTTCTGACCTAAACATTGTCTAGAATCAACTTCAGCATAACTTGCTCCATTTTTTTTTATCTTCTTATACTCATTGTAGCTTTTAGTCGCTGGTGTGGTAATTTTAGCTTTTAGGGATGTTTTTGCCACATTTAGCTTTTAACTGTTGTTTCGCTAAATGTAACTGTTAGCTACGGTTTTGCWAACACAATAACTTCAAGATTCAAGATTTAATTTGTTGTCATTTCCGTGGGATGAAAGTCACCAGATCTAATCTCGCCGAGGAACTTTTCTGGGTTGAGTTTGCATGTTTTCTCCGTGCGTGCGTGGGTTTTCTCCCTAAGCACAGACTAAAAACATGACTGTCAGGTTAATAATTGTCCCTAGGTGTGAGTGAGGGAGTGAATGCTTGTCTTGTTTGTCCGTTTGCCCCTGTGATGGACTTCTGACCTGCCCAGGGTGTACTCCGCCCCTTGCACTGTGACTGCTGGATATGAGCACCAGYGACCCCCGTTACACTAAAAGGAAGATGTGAGTAAAAAATGATGGACGGGTGGTTGGATGGTAATTAAAAATATAAATAGTTCATAATTCAGAACAACTATTAAAACCACGCCTGATAAAAACACACCTAATAAAAACATCCTCACACAGAATCTTCATGTCAACACACTGCACCACTTTCATTTCTCTTTTATCTACCACTTTGCTAGTTTTAGTTATTAACAGTTTTGTTTATTTTAGCTTTTAGCTACAGTTTGACTATATTTACCTTTCAGATCATGYSTTATAACTGTAACTTTTAGMAACAGTTTTGCTGATTTTAGTTTTTAACACCAGTTTTGGTGAAATATTGTATTTGAAACCAGTGTTCTCTCAATCATTAACAAATAAATTGAAAATATTTAAGTGATCAGACACATAGTTCAGGTTTGGCTGAGTTATAAATTCTCCAATAGACAGTTAAAGTACACACACACACACATACACAAACATGAACACATACACTGCTACAGAGACACAAAGCTGATTCTTGATGGAAAACTTACACAATCAGAATTTTAAAACCTTTTTTTYCTTATTTTTGCTTTTTCAAAGTAGTGTCCTCTCTCTGTTCCATCTCACCTTCGGCTGATGTTGAGTTTCAGTCTCTGGCTCTATTGTGCTCTACAGTGAGTGCCATTTTAGTGTACATCCAGGCCTTTTTCTGCCCACTTCCACCACCCTTCATTCATCATTTAACACAATGTATCTGGGAGCCTTTCACTCAGGGATGGAGACAGGCTCAAAAATGCAAAGTTAAGCTGTTTCCATAAGAAAGCAGTCTCGTTCGAGTGTAAGGCACCCCACCCCCACAGAAATTTTCATCAACTGACATAGAGCTTGGATGCAATACGAAGCAATAAAGCATTGCATCAGTCATAGCAGATCAAAAAAAAAAGGAAAGAAAGAAAGAACTGCTCCAGAGATGGAATGTAATAAACCTGGTGATCCATTAGCACCGTCATAAAGCCTGATTCAATTTTGCACAGCTGTTAAAAATCAATTATTCTGTTTAGCTTAGCTTCATTAGCACATGATTAGTTGGTAACAAAATTTACTGAGAATTATTACATTCAAATACCTTGATATTTCTTCGTTATTGATGTATGGATGGTTTTGGCCTTCTAAATAAATGTTTCAKCTTTTCACCCACAAAATAAATAGAAACTTGAACCCTTGATTTACCCTTGATGCTAATAAACTATTTAGCATCGAATCTTGCATTGAGTCTTTTTTTTTTTACCAGGTTTTGAGTACAGTTTTGATCCTTTGTAACAGTTGAGGCTAAAAATGATGCTGACAATTATTTTTAAAGTTGATTTCATTTCTGTAGATCCGTTTTCAGACCCCTCAAGTTAGATCTTTTAGCCTTTATTTCTTTCCTCAATTTTGCAGTTTTATCAATATTTGGGGGGAAATGGAGAAGTAAACAAACTTTTTAATTCTACAGCAAAACAAATGGTTAATCTATGCAGAGAGATGGTCTCRARACCAGTATAGACAGATYACTATTATTTTYTAAGCATAAGCTTGTAAAGCAGAACAGAATAGACCATTGTTCACATTTTAGCAGCTCTTGGTATCTGCTGCGCAAACTTTAAAAAACAAGGAGYAAAATGGGCTTAAAAGATTGTGATGTTTTTGAAATGCGCTCCTATGTGGTTGGGTTGTGCAACACAAAAAAGCAGACACTTCTGTGCCCTTAGAAGATAACTCTGTTGTGTAAAACGATATGACAAAAACCTGAAAAACAGCAAAGTTTGATTTATTTCTRAAGGACCAGTCTAATCCCTACAAAGATCTTGGCAAGCATTATATTATTTTGCTCTTGTTTAAGAAGAAACTTTAAGCTGATTAAAGCCAAACTCATTATCTCTCTATAGGGTGACAACAGACAAGAAGCACTCACCACAACAACAGAAAGTGCACGTTGTATCTTCTAGATGTATACAGTTAAGCGCTGCAGTTAAGCACTGCAGCGTGCCATGGTGGGTTTCTGAGAGCCGACCGGGGCTGCAAACAYGGGATAACAGCACTTTGCTCCTCACCACAAATGATTATCAGCAAAACACTTCTTGTAACTGCACCGCATGTTTATATTTGCAGCACGTGCATGAGCTGCATCGTGCATGTGAAACTCCTAGGAGTTAGTTTGTGAGGACGAGGCTGTTATTGACAGTTATTGTGAGGTTTAAAACCAGATAGCACTGCTTCCTATAACGTTCTGTTACTGAAAAGACGTATGAATTGACATGTAAAGGTGAAATGTTCAACTCTGGGTGAGCAAATAAAGGTAAAACATTTACTTCTGCAGCTAAATGAAAAGATGTGCCACTTTTTTTCTGTAAAAAGAGGTGAAGCTATTAAAAAAACACGGCCTTGTCTTTAGAAATGAGACAGAAAACGGATGAGCCAGTAATAGAAGCATTAAAGATTCAACAGTCATCTGCAGGCTGTATGTCACTGCTGAAAAGGATTTGGGRAAAATGAATGATAGCCAGGTGATGGTTCGAAAAAAGAAACTGTCCTGAAGATTATCATGACTTAACTATGAGAGCGGGATGAAGATGACTGATGATAACTGCCTGTAAAGTTTCCAAAAGCCTAAAAGAGCCATGTTGTGTTTTATATGGTTGAATCAGAGCTACTGTATCTCTGTAGCATCTTAAAGGAGACATGTCATGCTTTTAAATGCTTTTTTCCCTCATATRARTCATTCAGTTGGGRCCTATATAAAGTGGAACTGCAATACTTTGTTCTGAATTCCTCCTTATTGTAACTCCACAAGCCCCTCTTTCACCCTCTTTTCTGAGGTGTGTCTCAGCTCAACTMGTTTTGAGGCTGTCTCTTTAAATCCAAGARTCGCTTCTAGAGCGAACCATTCAAGTTTAATAGAGGGGTTTACGACTGTACAGTGGTGCATCAAACCTTTTATTTACAAATTAATTAAAAGATTTAAACAGAAGACTTGTCCATCCAGCCTTACATGTTGGAGCCAGAGTCTGACCCAGAGCCAGAGGAGAATGAAGATGACTAAATTGTAGTTGGTGAATCCAGACCTTATTTGGAAGCTCCGTCAAAAATAATTTAACGTAATAGTTCAGAAACCRTCATAGAAAATAAAGAAAACTGAACAATATGACACAAACAGAATATAAMGATATTTACGCACCACCGGGAGAAACTAAACTCAAATTTTCTGCACTCCTAGACACTCCAAGTRYACAACGAAAWGCATTTAACAGCTAAACAAGTGGATTTTGCATGATGTGTTCCCCTCTCATCTGCTGTTATGTTTGCTCTACTGTAATCTGTAGGGAACATTAGAGCCTTGAAAATTCAAAGGCCATTCTAGTCTCCAGGTCCACAGAGATTTATCTAAAAGTTTGTAGTTTTAATTACCAATACTTTTACAAGGGCAACAACATTCCAGGAATCTGAACAAATAAATCCTCAAAGGGTTAGCAAAGATAAGGTAAATAATTATTCAATGTCAAAGCGTGAGGGGGGAAACTGTGTATTTATACCCAAAGCTGAATAAAACYCACTCTGATGGGTTGTTTGAACAGACATAAGGGAGGTCAGTGTGTCGCTGACACTTCTTCTTAAACTTGTCAAAGGTCACGACCGAATCTGTCTCCTCTCGACACCAGCACGTGACCTGAGTTTRTTATTTCACTTCATGCATAAGATCAACTRTTTTCAGGCCTAAAAACACCATCTCCATGTTTCACGACTGAGCAGAAACAACAGTGGTGGCTGAAAGGAGCTGCCATCTGTTCTCACAGCTCTGAGGTGTTGTGCTGATGCTGAGATTAGCCTGACAGTGCTTCAAATCCCCGATCGCGTTAATACATTTATGGCTTGTAACTCGACTGCAGTTGCCATTCTAAATCTCCTGCTTTGTCACTTTCCTCACAGTATGTTTCTTGTTTTTTTTTTGCTTTGCATTCTAATTTGCTTTGAGTCACTTGCTGCTTCAATTAGTTCAGACCCAGCACCCAGGTGAGGTGGGATCAGACCCAGTTTGCCTTGGCTTTATGCGGCGTGTTTGACGCTCTTTGTCTCAAAGCACATCGAAATTACGCGCACTCTGTTTTGGATGGTTGGCAACWGCAGATGAAACTGTGTTTTCATCGCAAGAAATTTCAGCAGCCACACTATTTATCTGCTGGCTCTCATTAAAGTAGTGTTCGCAACGCTGTGCCAAAGTTTTCTGATACTTTTTGGCAGGAAGAACACTTCCAGCAGCGTAATCTGGCCTGTAGCCACTTTTTAATTTTGCTTTTATGTCTTATTTTCTGTCAGCTTACTTTGTTTTCGAGGTGCTTTAATTTCGGAAGACGTGTAGAGACAAGAAAACAAAGCATTTTTGTATGCTGTTCTGGGAAATGCTCTGTTTTCTACTGATCTCAGTGTCRGTCTCACTGCATCAGATCATTTTATACAAATCTGCGCTGCACTGGTGGCTCTTATTACACATATAACCCACTTTTTAGAGAACTTAACAAATCTTGTTTTTAAATAAATTACATTTTCTGCTAAACTGTATTGAACCAGCTTAAACTTACTGAAAATGGGCTGTTAACACTAAAAGAAATGAAACAATTAAAAGTTAAAAGGCGCAAGCTACAAGCTAAAATTAGAAAATGCTACATGGGGCTATATACAGTATACACACATATATATACACATATACATATATATACAT
>NW_013952404.1:5350627-5353229 GCF_001266775.1 Austrofundulus limnaeus | reverse complement strand
AAGTACAGACACACAAAAATTCTAATTAAGTACAGTAACAAAGTATTTGTACTTAGTTGCTTTACAACTCTGATCTTTGTCTGGATATAATCAGTTTTAAACTGTAGTGGTTATCAGATAAATGAGAATAAATTTGACGGCTCACAACAGGWTTGGTGACATTTTGCTGAGAAACGTCTCCAAAGTACACAACCTGTCTCATCTGAAACCCACTTTGACCTCTGCGTCATGCTGGCTGCATAATTAAGTGACTTCCAGCTGGTCTGAGATGYCCTGGGGGAGTGAGGTGAGAATAAAAGCTGCAGACACTCCCCTCTTCTTTCTCTTCTTTCCCTTTCCCCCCTCCTCACCAGGCACTCGCACAGCTTCCCCAGCGTGCCGAGTCATGACAAGGAATCGGGCGAGAGCCTCTGACAGCCGCTYGCAGACTGGAAAAGCCGAGCCGAGCGAGTGTGATGGCTGGAAACTTGGACTGCTCRGAGACGTGTGAATGAATCACATTTACATATCCTCCCTCACACGCTGACACATATTCATGCACAGTCATGTGTGCAGAATCTGAAAATATAAACAGTTTTTGGGGATGTGTAAATGTGTAAATTGCCATCTGCAAAGTGATAACCCTGCAGGGAAAGCCTTTTCCTTTATGCAATAAAATAACTCTTTTTGCCTTTAGATCTTACAGTTAAAAGAGAAAGAAAAGCCATTTTACCTTTTTATATATATAATCCTGGCAATCACGAGTTGCAGTGGATTGTAAATGCAAATTATTGTACCAGTTAAAAATAGTCCCACTGCGATAAATTTAGACATGTTTTTGCTGAATTGCTTCTTCTGATTTTCTTAAGAACATCAAGAAATCCATGCCAGCATTTAAATAATCCTCTGCGTTGGTGACAAACCAGCTAATATTACTTTCACTCCAGTCAGGTGTTGACGTGTTGATTCATGTGTAATTTAATTAGATGACATAAAAAGAACCTGCTGCAGAGCTGAAGAGCCCCACAACACAACAGAGACCTGGCAGAGGACTCCTCCAAGACTCCACACACTCCCAACACTACTGCCCATCCATCTGGGTGCTCCACAGGGAGACATCCAGGCAYGTCCATCTGTGATGCTTCACCTCTCTTTAGAAGCAATTAGATGCAGTCAGAGGAGATTGTCGATGAGGACGTTTGCCGCTTGTTCAGACCGGTTTGGGATCCCCCAAGAAAACTAAGTTTGGGTATAACGATGACTTTATATGAATGAACATGTCGCAGAAGCGAAGCAGCTCAATCCAAACTGACTGACAGTTTAAATTTGTAGAGATGATGCAATTAAATTTCTGTTTTCGTAAAGATTTGTGACACAAATCTGTGTGTCTGTTTGGCTTTTGGAATTTGTATGATGATCAGTTTTGACTGATGGGGTGTGCAGCTTCTGAAAACTGCCCTATGTTTCTACAGAAAAACATAACCGTAGACATTTTTCAAGTGGGTAGGGATCACAAGTGGCATTTCAAAGATGGGCAGTTAATAAGTATATTTTTTTGCTTGCTGGGTTAGCTTTCAGAATTTCACGGGGAATACTCTTGGCTATCACTATACCAAATTTCAGGTCAGTATTTTTAAAAACGGCTGAGTTGTAGTCATTTCAAATGAGCTTTGGCAGCCATCTTGGATTTTATATTTGAAATCAGATTTTGTTTGTCAAATTAGTGTACTTCTACACTAATTCTCCAGCTGTGTATGTTTACTAATGGCTAAATTATAGTCTTTTATAAAATTAGCATTAGCGTAGTTGGGACCAGCAACCAGAATGGTTTTTGATCATTCTTAGCTTTGATCACACACAAAGTTGCAGCTCTATTTTGCTTACAACAGCTGGATATGTTCTTGTTTTTTGTTCTACTAATAACACAGCTTTTTTTTGTTACATGAACTTATTCTTGAGACAAAAGGGGCAGATATCATAAGAATTTTTTTCTTCTCTCTGTTGCCTTTCATTTCATTTTATTTATGATTTTGACATACATACTGTATATACATATACTGTATATATATTTTTTCATTTTTCTTTTTATATTTTTCTTTTTATTGTATAAAATTATTTGTTTTGTTTTAATTAAATGAATAAATTGAATTGAATTGAACTGAACTGAAATGAATTGATAAGAGCCACTGGAAGTTAGCTGTGGTGCGCATCTTGAATTTTCAAATCCAGAGTAGAATAGAATAGAAATAGTCTTTATTGTCCCGATGAAGGGAAATGTAGTTTTATTTATTTGAATGAACCCTCTTAAAAGCACAGTGCGTAGGATTTTGTCAAATCTTTTAGCCTAAATTAGATAATCACTAATGGCAATAATA
The DNA here is from genome assembly GCF_001266775.1 of Austrofundulus limnaeus. Lineage (NCBI taxonomy): Eukaryota > Metazoa > Chordata > Actinopteri > Cyprinodontiformes > Rivulidae > Austrofundulus > Austrofundulus limnaeus. The sequence goes on along the minus strand of NW_013952404.1, from coordinate 5,350,875 downwards.
AAAAACGTGTAATCATTGCAGACAAAGACCTTGTTTTATTAACTTATAAAAAGCTGTTTACATCTCCATGGTCGTGGGTCGCCAGTACAGGCAGCCGCCATCTTGCACCGCCATCTTGTCTACGAAGGCTCATGAAGGACAAACTGCGGTGGCGGCGTCAAAAACGGTTTTAGTTGTAATACTATAAATGTAATATTTGTTGTCTGTCTATCTTTAACACATGAATGTCTAAGATGAGAGGTGATTAG
>NW_013952404.1:5339632-5348810 GCF_001266775.1 Austrofundulus limnaeus | reverse complement strand
AGTGTCTGGAAAATACATACTGGCAATGCCCCCCTTCTAAAGGGGCAATATCATGTAAAATCAACTTTTTTGAGTTTTATATCATGTTATAATGTGATATGTATATATATATATATATATAGCATTTTCATGACAACTGAAGGTAACATATTTACTTGATTGTGGTAAGTAATTGAACAATGTGCCCGGAAAATACATAATACTCCCTTTAAACATCACAGCAAAATGGCTGAGAGTTGCAGGTTTAAAGCTGATTCTGGTGTTTCTCTGTTCTCTCTCACAAGTGTGAGTTTTCTCTAAGCTCTCTGGTCTCCAACACACCAGAATCATGAATGTTAGGGTACCTAATAACTAGAAACTGTCACTGTGTGAGTGACAACAACTTGAGCGGTTGTTGTAATAGACTCAGTGACTGCCAGAGATAAACACCATCTTCTTGTGACCGTGTATGGAAAAGCAGGTAAAGTAACTGACGTTTTTTTATGTTTTTTACATTCAAAATGAAATAATTTCTTGTGATCACCACAGAAAGGGAAACGCTGCCAGACTGATAAGGTTGCACCGGGGAGAGTTGAAGCTTCACAAACCAGAGTGACTCATCAAGTCTCTTTTGTTGTTGACATGACTCAAGGAGGACAGAAAAAGATCCCCTGTCCTCGTGTAAATGTCTGTTGTTGGATACTCCATGGGTTGCTAAGGACTTGAGAGCAGGGAAAACAGGAGTCTGCTGCTCCTCTGAACAGATAGTCCTATTTAAAAAAGAAAAAGAAATACAGGAGGGGATACTTAAAAAAAGAGACCATATCTAAAATGAGGGGCATCAGCAGCAGCCTCAAATTGGAATGGCTGCTTTTAGCTGTGCATGAATCCCAAAAAATCCTGGACTCACTATTTATTTTTAACATCCTTAAAAGGCTATTTTCTCCCCTGTAAAAAATGTAACAAGTAGTTTGCTTATTTGCAGGGGATCATTTAAAAAAAAGCAATTTCCATGGAAGGAGGTGACCTCTCACACCCGCTGCATGTTGAGGGCTTGTGTTAAAATGCGTACCCCATTAGGAATCAGTGTCCTCACAGCTATTAGAGACGAGTGGCAGTGGAAAACCATTTGCATGTGGAGCAAATGAGAGATAAGATGTCAAAAATGGGKTGTGAAGAAAGCTGACAGACTGTATCAGACAGATGACATTTGCTGCAACCCGCCTGATTGTTTCTTCAGACGTTCTATTTCTCCTCTGCTTTCATAATCATCAATAAACTCACAACAGCTAAGAGTCACAGCTTGTCCCAATTTAGGCTAAAGGGACTCAAACAGGAGACAATGTGGGGTTTGGATAACTGTGCTATTTTTAAGGCACACTGCTYATGATTGCCTCAGATTGAGCATAAATTCCTCTGCCTCTGCCAAAAGCTGAAAAAGAGGATCCATTTTTTTTTTATCTTTACCATGCGCCCTTGCCTCCACTTTAAATCTAGGACGCCGCCAGCTAATAACGTTCACAGGAAATTGGTTCGAGGTGGCGAAAACCTCAGGACCATCTGTCTGTCTTAGATGCTGGTATCGTCCCCCAATGCCGCTCCTGCAGGCCCCCGATCCTCGAGGCCTGCTGGTAATCAGGTTGCAGCGAGGGAGAAGAGAAAGGGGGAGCCGTCGCCGAGGCTGGGCTCGCCCCATCCCACGCTGAACCCACATGCCTGCGCTTGACGTCTGAATCACAGGASACCAGCTCGTTCCGTACAGAGTCTAATCATCGGTGATAGGAGGAGAAAAAGGCCTCAAGGTGACTTAATGACTGTTTTTGGCTTCAGAATTGAACTAATAACTCACTTTTATATTTGTTATTTATAGAAAATCAAAGTTTATTTCAAACCGTCTGCAATACGCAGTCACAATTGGCACATTTTACTTGCCAACTTTAGCGTTAAAGGCAGCAGGTGATTAGCATTCCTTCAAGGAATGCTCTTTTATTTAATATTTCATTCCAAGCACACGTCTTCTTTTGTACAGGTACAAATGGAAAACACGTTACACTCAATTACTGCACATCGACACACATCAGCCTTCCTTTTGAATCAGGTCTGTATAAAAGCCTGCAGCAGCACTTTGCATCCAAAGGATGTGTCACATCTTAATCAGCTTAACGTTTAAGATTTAAATCTTTTTTAATTTTTTTTTTCCATTTTGTTGCTATAAATCTTTAACAGCATCTGCTCCTAATTCCACCCCTCTGGTGACAGTCTGCAACGTTTTAATTCGCCAAACATTTTACACCTAAAAAAATCCTTTTTTTTACTATCCAGCTTCTGTACTCACAAGCAATCAGTGTGTAATAGGGGGCCCATGACCTTTAAAGATGCATGGATTTTCTGTCATGGCTGTTAGTGTAGAGGAGGGTTTTTACAGCTCCGCGGTGTATCATTAAGCTCCACTCGTCCTCTTTCTTTTTTTTATTTTAGTTGTACAACTGTCACCCACACACAGCTGTTCCTGCATATCTGATATCCTCCATTACCTGTGTTGGCTCTTCCCAAGAGTGACAGGATCTAAGTGGCAAAAACAAAAAAGACAAAAAAAAGGTGGATCAACCCAGATTTTTTGGGCGTTCATCTAAAGTCTCCCCCGATTTCCCMGGCAGGATATTTTTTCTAAAAGCATCACTTCAGATCTAACGAGGAGCGATGAAAACGTCTTTGTTCTTACTGGATAACAGATCGGCAGCTCTGGCAATAAACTCATTACTCCCAACTCATACGTACAGGTAATGAAATTTCTCCAGCCGGGCCGACATGCGGAGGGAAAATCTCATCACCCAGTGCCACGGGGGCTGCAGGCAGTGCCACACACATGTAATAGGCTTTACTGCACTCAGACTCCGTTCTTTTTTACTGATAGAGACCTGCAGAGGAGATGTTTGCAGCGCCGGCCTTCGTCTCACTGTCATCCTCTCCCTCGCACGCTTGCCTGTTCTCTTGTAAAATGCTAACGACTCTCCACGAAAAGAAATGAGGCCTGAGGTGGTTTTACAGCTGAATCATAGGYAGAAAACAAAGTGTTTCGTGAGATAAAAAAAAAATTCTAAAGTAAAATCATTTTCTACCCAAACGCTCATAAATCTTGATTTCTTTCACCTCAGGGGGTGGAGCCRAGAATGAACCATTTATTATGTCTGCGAAGCTAAAATTTGCAGCTTTAACCATCACACTCCCCTGAATTATTGAAGAGCCYTCCTAGAAAGGAACGAGCCATGCTTTATCCTATATCCTTTCAATATATTTCTAAATAAAGTGCCTTTTACTGTCTTCCTCCAGCCACATGTTATCTGCTTGTGACAGCGGGTTGTAATTTAGCTCTGGGTTGTAAAGCCAATTTGCTCAGCCACACCTGATTTACAGGGCATCTTCGATGTCCTATTATTTCCTCTGAAACAGCAACTAACGGAGGCACTTCTGAGCGCTGAGCCAACAATTTTCCTTAGATAACGTGCAGGAGGAAGAACTTTAACAATTGAAGAAATGCTTATGTAACATGTTGCCTTTCGTGCCACAGTTTCAGATCATCTAATGTYGGGAAATGACGACCTTAGAGCTTGAAAATAACATCATGGGCAATCTCATGCAATATWGCAAYATCTTGCCTGATCTGTTAGTGCTTGGAGTATGTGTTACGAACGGTGCAACAAATGTTTTGCTGAACATCTGTAAAATCCACTAAGGTAGACATTGTGTGTGGATTAAAGTTGCTAAGCAGCGGCACCCATCTTGTATCAGTTTGAGTTGTAGACAGTGATTATGTGCTGAAAGTTGCATTAAAACCTGTTCAGTGATTCATGAGATATTTTGCTAACAGACACACTCACAGGTAGAAGTTAACTTTGTACACATCCCAACAGTAAACCAAATGGTAACACCGGATCCAGTGTTTGGTCATGTTCTTGTGTTGCATCAATCACACACTGAACAGGGTTAAACAACATTATGATGTTCTGATAGACTATCTCCTTTTCTGTAACTTGACTCACATCAGAACTTTCCCTCAATTCAGCAAATTAAAATGTCCCTGACTGCTGCTGACTGCAGGCCCTCCATCTTTAAAACAAACCTGAACTTTCTTTAGTTTAACTCGGTGTTGACCAAACATTTTTTCCGAGATGGCCAAAATGAAATGAGGGCCAAATGCAATAATATAATCCATACATATAATACATGGAATGCAAATACTTTTTAAGTGAAGTCCTGTTATTTTTTATGATTAAGCTAGCAGCCAGTGCTGTGGCACATTTTGTTAGTTTTTTTTTAGCCTGTTGGCTTTAGCTCAATGAACCTTTCAGGAACTAATAAAATACGAGTATTTGTGGATTTATAAAGTGTGCAAATCTACACGTGTGCTTAAATCTAATATCTACTTATATTTCCTGTTTAATCTTAATGTGATTCAAAGATATAATAAGCACCATGAGTGAAGAATATCTGCACTACAGCCCCTTATATTGTCATTGTGACAATGATAGAATGATTGTAAGTAGAAATACAGTGTTTCTACACAGGATGACAGGAGATCACAACCAGTAACCATTGCAACTTCCGGATTAACCAAATCAAATGTCACAGCTTAGGCCCGCAGGCTCCACTTTGGGCACCTCTGGTTTAACTAAAGAGTAAAAATGATGGAAATGTTAGGATTATTTAGCCAACAAAAGCCTTTTCAGGTTTCTTGTCACTCTAGTTTGTAAGTTTTATTGTCTGTCATAAAGATATCACTTGAAAACAACAACAACAACAACTTCAAAACTAACAATATAACAGTATCTCATCTATCTGGTCATTGTTTTTGCACACATACTGTTTTATATTGCACAAATGCAAATGTGTGCACCTTATTATTTATCTTTCTGCTTATACCACCTACACCTCGAACTTGATCTGGATTCTACCTTGCTCTATTTTTACTTTATTTTCTTTTTATTATTATATTTTTCAGTTTTTATATACCTAACATTTTACTTTGTTTAATTTAGCATCTCTAACTTTACATTCTTTAGAGTTTATCGCGCTGTTTATGTCGTGTGCTAATATGCATCGTAGTCTCGTTCTACAGGGCATCCCTGATGTTATGTTTGAATGACAATAAAGAGAATCTGAATCTGAAAAGCTTTTTACGTTTCAAGGTGCTCATCACAAAAGGTTTGATGGTCCCAGCAAGTTTCTCTTTGATGATTTGATTAAACCGGTGCCATACTGAGGGATGAGCTAAAGGTGAAGGAATTGAAGGGTTTATAGAGGGAGGTCACAGCTGACTGATGGACAGTCTCTTATGGTTTTCTGTTATAACCATCCTCCCATTATAAGCTGTTTAACCTCACAAGTCTTTCGAAGCACATAAGGCATTAAGCCTTTTCAATAATCAGCTGTTGGGTGTTGTAGGATATGTGACCTCAGGATGTAGTCGGCAGCACTAATCTGTTTTATGGTCAGATATCTGAAATACAGCAGCGTGGCTTCTTTTAAGAGAGCTGTTTAATGGACTTGGACTTTATAATGGAAATAATGCAAAAAGTTCTGCTTTTAGGACATGAAGGTCACACCAAAGCCAGCAGCTATTTTGCTTCGGATCTTTCAGCAATATTCAAGCCAACACGCGCTTACAGGGGAAGGCAAATCACATAATCATGAATGTGCACTTGCTGCTTTCTGCCTGATGCACCCACAAAGCGTGGGAATAACCATGTTAGCTTCTTCTGGTAAAACCATCCGAAAGCACCATTATTGCCGCCTCCGTCTCCCGAGATCGGGATCGGTTCTGATAATTATTACAAGCTTAWAAGCTTCGGCACTCCCTTCCTACTTTCTTTTCCACTAATGAAGAACCATTTCCAACTAAAGCAAATGCAGTGGTGTCACATTAAAGCCTGGATGTATTGGAGTGTCTAAATGAATTAAGCTCATGTTGCATGACACGTCTAAGTAGCTCGCTGCGAAGGAGGGTGGGATTAATAAAGGTTTCACACTCTGGTGGGATTCTGGGCAGAAACAATCTCATTGTATGGTTGTTTGTTAAAAAAAAAGAGAAGTCAAGCCAGAAAAAAGTATTCTTCTGTGAAAACACAGGGTGCTAAAATGGCTGAATGACTGTTCAAATTCGTTGAAGAAGCTAATCAGAATGGTCGACATTAAAACACGCAAAACAAAATCCAAAATGAGCAAAATCATAGAAAGAAATAAAAAAAACATAGCTAATAGATACATTTTGGAAAACCTTGGCTAAAAGTTAAAACTAACAAAATTGTAGCCAAAAGCTAAATCAAGTAAAATAGTAGTTAAAGCTAAAACCTGCAAAAAATAGCCAAAAGTGAAAATGAAAAAAATAAAAATAATAATAATAATAAAAAAATTTAAAAAGCAAATTATTAGTAAAACAAAATGTTAAAAGAAAAAATTGCTGAAAGCATTCTTAATCAATGTATTTCAAAGGCAACAGCACGTTTGTGAAATGTAATTATTTTTAAAAAGTTACAAATGCCGAACTCATCTTCTTAATGAATTAACCGTATTTATACCAGATGGTTACAAAGCTGAAGGTTTGCTGAAGTAGTTAAACACCAGAACATGCTATAAACATGAAAACAATACAGTTTGAAATTGGAATTAGAATTCACCGATTTGACAGAGTTTGCATCTGAACCAGAGTTCTGGAGCATGTTTAATTTGAATGAAGTGAGCTATTTATTTGTATTTACCGTTATTTAACCAGGCAGGTCCCATTGAGATCTTAGATCTCGTTTTCAAGGAGGCCTGGGCCTGAAGGCAACCTTTTGTACATGTTTTTAGGGGTGGGGGAATCCGGAGCACCAGGAGAAAACCCAMGCAAGCACGAGGAGAACATGCAAAGTCCACACAGAAAGACCCCAGGTCTGAACCAGGGATTGAACCCAGGACCTTCTTGCTGTGAGGCGTCAGTRCTAACCACTGAGCCRCCGTGCCGCTAAAAACAACAAGGTTCTGAGGTTCTCTTTGCTTTGCTTTTCTTCTCACTCAGTTTTATGAAAGTAATCACATCTTTGTTATGGATTCGCTCTCTGCAGTTTGAGTTATTGACARAACTATTGGAGTAGAAACTGGAGCCAGAGTGCTTGTAAGGTCTTCTACAATTGTTACTGTGTTCAATAAGACACAGAGGAAAGCGGAAAAAAAGAAGAAAAAACTGCAAAGATTATTTAACAGCCCAATGTCAAAAATTCRTTTTGAAAAGTCCCAGCGCACCAGAGGATAACGGTGTCATTTTTTGACAAATGGATTGCTCAGACCTTTATGACTCGGGCTGCGACTGCACGACACAAAAAGCACACTGATGCTTGTCTAATTAATTTTTAAATACTGGGGAGAACTGTGCTGACAGTGTGGTTAACAAAAAGCAGGCAGGGCTGCTGAGTGGTTAAAAGTGAGCTTGAATAAAGGGAAGGATGAGTCGGACGGGGTGAAGGTATCTACTCTCTGGAACAAAACCAAATGTTTGGGTTTGACCTCCAGGCCATGTTTAGTCAGGTTACCCTGCCGAGGTGATTAACATTTGGATGAGTCATTTCTGCTTCAGCCTGAACTCAGTGACAATACTGAGCCACACAGCTCAGACTCCTCATTGACCTACAGTTCCACACAGATGGTCCTGCTCACATGAATCAGTTCTTTTTATTTGAAGCTTTCCCACCGCTGCCCTATCTGTGTGTCTGTAAACAATACATGATCACAATGTATTTGTAAGTTTGTTGATCAGAATATTTCATTTTGTCTTCATTAGTCCTTTTTTTGTCTCAATCAGCAGTAATCATCAAACGTTTGAATGTTTGTGTGTTTTAGCTGTTTTTAATTTTCTGAGAGCTTCTTCAAATCCGTGAGCAGAGACGGAGGCCGTCTAATGAAGCATTCAGCGATTACAATATAAAATATCTTGCAATTGCACAAGCAGTGCAGATTATTTTTAAAATACAAATATCAGACTTCAGTTTGTGCAACAACAATAGATGTGGGTGAGATTTATTCACCTCAGATCTCTTTATAAATRTAGAAACTCTTCACACATCTAGTCATGTGAGAACCGTTTTTTAATGTTCCTCTAAAGACGAAACTCACTACGATATAGGTACCGCCAACTAGGGTTGGGCAACATCCTATTGTGTGAAATTAATCATCAGAAAAACTGTCAACAATTAATATCTRCAGCTTTGCAATTGCTGCAAATAATGCCGTGTCATGGTGACAGATTTTTGTGTGCGACACACTTTCACTATCAAGCACGCATGTGAGCCCAAAGTTACCTAACCCTACAAACTTGTTCAATCACCGGAAACACTGCCATAAACCAAAGTATGAGAAAAGCCAGAAAATGTAGTTCAAGGCCACAATGTTGGCTACAAGTGCAACTGTCATTAATGAATCAACACAAATTTGTTATCGGCTAAATGCCACAAATAATTGTGATCTTTTTTTTTTTTGCCAATCACCCAGCTCTACCACCAACATYCCATCTGCTGAATTCATACAGTAAAACCAAGGGATTTGCTTTGCCTAGTTATTAACGTTAAGAAACTAAAAAAACCGAATTTGTCCAGGGCTTATTTGTGGTCCCTGGTCTCAGATGCAACAAGTTCAYGAGGGAAACCCATCCCCTCCTGGGTTGTGATASTAAAACCAGAGAGGATACAYAAACCCTCCTGCCAGTTCTGGGTCTGCTTCCAGGTTTACTCCCAGAGGGCGATGCCCACGCAGGAGGCATCCTRATCAGATGTCAAACTGCCTCAACTGACTCCATTCAACATATGGCATTCCTGTTTAAGATTTCATTTATTGTCATTTTCCTGGGTATTTCCAKACACAGGATAAAACAAAATACTGTTTCTTGCCAGGAGTGCAATGTCCTAAAWTATACACACAAACACAGATTTGCCTACCCATGGGGATTGACTTTTGACTAATTTTATAGTCTAACCCTAACTATTTACTAACTTAAACTCAATTCACACCATGGTCCTAAACCTAACCCCTCCACCCGAAATTAGCTTCCATACCTGTGGGGACTGGGCATTGGTCCTCACGAGGCTGCCTTTTCCAGGAAAATGGTTCTCAATGTAGCAAAAACGTGCACACACACACACACACACACACACACACACACACACACACACAC
>NW_013952404.1:5326795-5336250 GCF_001266775.1 Austrofundulus limnaeus | reverse complement strand
CACACACACACACACACACACACACACACACACACACACACACACACACACACACACACACACAAACAGAATCACTTCATGTCAACAGACTAAATCTAGTGCGGGGTCACAGTTTTCCCACAGCCATCGCTGTCAAATATATCAGATTTTCACCTCAACTAGCAGCTTTCAAAAAGCTGCAGTCAAAGCTGGATTCCACTTAGCGTTACTATTTATGATACACAACGAAACAAGTGTGTTCTGTATTGATGTCATATAAAACACATCTGTTACACGTCAACCAAAAAACATTGAATAAAAATGGTCTTCATAGCTGAAACCCTTCGGTCCACTGCAGCAATTTTATTTTCATACCGTCCACTTTGGAGACATGCGGCGAGCTTCTTCAGTGTCCTGTGGAGAACCTGAGGTAATTCACAGCGCAGTCAAAGGTATTTGAGGTGTGCTCGAGCTATTGTGCCTCTCCAAGCAGCCTTTTCATTTTGCATTAGGTGTAAGGCTCAGGAGGGTTTGGAGGGCTCTAAGAAGTGGGACACAGCGATGCCAGCAGTTCCCCACCTCACATCAAACCACCTCTTTTCATCCCCCTCTGCATGCAGGCGCAGCTTTACACTTCACTCCCCGAAAAGCACGACACTGGCTGCATTATTAAATGGGCTTTTTCTGAGAGCACATTGTTAGCAATGTGCAAACAGATGGGGTGGGGGACCAGGAGAGGCACAGGAAGGACCGACACTTGTCGTTTTCCTCGCTGCAACGCTACGTGAGGTAAATAATCCTGTCTGCACAACACRCAGGCTGCAGGAGCGCCGCGGATTGTCATCCACCTACGTTTTGTTTTTTAGGACTTCCAAGACTTTGATGTGCTGGYCCTTCTGCTTTAGAAGACAAGAGGCTGACACAAAAAAAGCAGACAGGAGCTGCTTATGTAAGAGGCAGAGCTTTGTGCTCTCGCTGTTGTTTTATCTTATTGACCCAACCGGGAGAGTAGCCCGGCAACCCACAGTTGCACTTAGCATACATGCACGCAGGCTTCAGCCCATACCAGCGCCTCAGATAAAGACTCCCGTGGCACAAGTGGAGACGGTGTTAAAACAGTCATACGTGATAAAGCGCTCTGCGAACTCGTCCCTGCAGAAGCGATATCCAGAGTGTTTAGCTGGAGCGGGCTATCTGGGAGCACACAGAACAAATGGCAGCCCATGAACACTTCGGACTGAGGTTTAGGCCTAAAAGAGGAGAGATATGCTCGGCATGAGGCCCTTCAGGGATACAAGAGTGTGGAACTCTTTGGCAGCTAAAGGAAGTAGTTCAGCTTCTTCCAAACCAGAGCCACTAGGATCGCTTCTRTTAGGTATTCGAACCCAACCAGCTGCCCTCCCTGCAGTAGTTGCTGACTCAGTGGTGCATAAAGCTGCCATTYACAGTAATTTTATTTTCCTCCACCATTCAAGGGAGTGATAATGTCCAACCGGTAGTGCGATTGCTGTACAGTACAAAACTGTATGATCAGATGGAGCTCCCTCACTGTGCTTTCTCTAAACGATCTCATATTGACAACAGTCAAACATGTGAATGATGACAGCATTTTTGTTTCTGCTTCCTTYACCCTTCAGGCAATGTTAAATTCAACCTCCATCTACTCAAAGGGAGTGACGCAGGTATGATAACCTGTATTAGTCACCCTGCAGCTGCCACGGCAAGAGCAAACACTCAATTATGCTGTGCAACACTTTAATATGCAAGCATTTAAAGGTGGAATGTGAGAGTTAGCGTTGTTAGACGTGGATGTGTCATTCGCATGTGTTCACGTTTTTTTTTTCCAAGAGTAATGCACAGGAGTGAATAAATGAAGCAATCTTAYGAAAAGGGCCTTTTATGAATAGGAGGAAAATGGGATATGACGTCTCAAAGGACCAGATTTTTTTTCTTCTGAAGATGGGATGCTCGATATGGGCTTCAATTATTAATTACCAAGGAGCAGAAGAAAGACTGCAAAAAGCAGCGGAAGATGAAAAGTGGGAAGGTGGTTAAAAATGTTTCTCCACAGCAGCTTTACGAAGCTTTACTCGGAAGACTCTGCAATGCTTAAATAACTGCTAATCATCCTCAAGCTACATCTGAAGTGCTGAAGTGAGAATTTCCCTGTAATTTAGCGGGTTTGCACCATAACTGCTATCATTAGGACAAAATGCAACATTTAGGGTTTTTTATGCATTAATGCCTCTAAAGACCAATCTAAATTGGGGCTTTCTGAGAATTGTGTACCACAGACGGCAGCCATAATTCTCATCTTCAGGTAGGAGTAAACAGCAAAGGATCATCCTGATAAGATTGTTTTTTTCTGCAGTCATTAGCTGTTTGCAGCCCTCGCACCTCAGAAGACTCTCWGCGCCCAAATGACATGAAGGAAAAGTGGGGGAAAGACACTCATATGCACTTAGGGACAAGAGATGTTGGCTAATAATAGTTAGCGAGCTTCCATCAGAGCAGTAAAGTGGCCTTTGTTCTCAGCTTCACAGCATTTCCCTAGCACAGTGGTGCCTCTTCTTATGGTTTTTATACGTGCACAGCAAGCTGAGAGAACCGCTACGGCGCACAATGCATGAATGTCGTGCACGAGTGTGTGTGTGTGTGTGTGCAACCCACGTCTGTATGCCAACTTTCTTTTTGTGGTGAAAAAAAAAAACGTCCTGCAGGTATCAGCTTGTTTTGCTCTACTTCCTTTTTCTCATGGGTGGAGAGACGGGGAAAGATAGTACTGTAGCACCTACGCTGCACAAACAGAGACAACCTCCTCCTCTCTGGAGCACTCAACTTCTCTTATGGCTAAACACGTCATCCTCACCTTTGTCTAACTGCCTACACAGTGAACTTAATTCTTTTTTTTTTTTGTGCAGCCGTTATTGGAGGATGAGCCTTTCACACATCAGAAAGAGGTTGATGCATATTTTATTTCTCTAAGGTCACACTAGTTTTAACTCCTTGCAGGTAAAATAAAAATGCTGATGTCTCCTCGAGAATTTGGGACGAGGCTGCCAGTGTTTTTCTAGATGGCGGAGCATATTGGTGGCCATCTGCCTCTCTGGAACACCGTTCAGTTTTCACACGACGCTGCGCTGCCCACCCACTGAGTCCAGAGGCTTTGGGCACCTGGTCCTCCAAGATTCAAAACCTCCCTTCTCTTGGGACTCCTTGACATTCTACGGGCAATGAGCACAAAATATGAGATGATGAAAAGTACTGCATTTACTGTATTTTCTATTTTATTTAAATTAAAAAGGGGTCACTCTGGATTGTGCCTTCTGAGTTTCCCTCTTTAGAAGCTTCAAATAAAAAGTCATATTTACAAAACAGGGAGGACAAGGAGTCCTGTCACCCTCAGAATAATCTGTCTGATGTCACTGCGTGTGACTAAAACATGAAACGACGAATATTCTTGCAGGCAGCTTCCTGACAAGCAAAATCTAGCCTTTTAAATGTGTCGCCTCCAGGCTTGTGCAGTGTTACATAATAAAGCCGCACTGAGAGGTTCATGAAGAGAAACCCGGTGAAATTACAGTATGCTCTTTTCTGTATCTCTATGAATGCATGGATGTACAATTGTGCATGAGAATCTGTGAAATAAATATCCAAACAAACGCATGCAGAAAGCTGAAAAGGGCGTCAAATCGAAGAGAAACACAAGTGTTTGACTTCAGCTGTGAGAAGATWTKGTTGCACAAAGATCAATAGATGATWTTCTGACTAAAAAAATGTGAAAAGCAATGTGACTCACATGGTGACCAGCTGAGCACCTACTGTGTGTGAGACATTTTTGAGTGTTGATGCAACTCTTTATCATCCAAACACCAAATGAGTGGAAATGATTTGAAGGAAGGAAAYTCTTTWACTCCAGCAGAGCCTTTAAAGCCACTTGAAAAACTCTACCTAAGTTCATTGAACCTGTTTTGGCAGCGTGTGGTAATCTTAGTCTTAATCTTAGTCTTATGCAAAGTAATACGCACTGGTTTCAACAGGTTGTTTGCTTTACTGGTCAAGGCCAAGAGAAGTAAAAATGGTCAAAATACACAATTCTTGTTAAAKGAGTCATATTCTGCKTTTAAATCCTTATTTTTCACATTTAAATTGTTCAGTTGGGGTCTATATAAAGTGGAGCTTCAATGCTTTGGACTTTCACCTCTTTTATGAGGTGTGTCTCAGATCAACCTGTTTTGAGGCTGTCTCTTTAAATCCAAACGAGGCACATCACACCCCGCCCCCCTCCAGCTTCCTGAGCGTTCCACTGTGGCTTGATAGAGGGATTTACGACTATATAGCAGCACAGAAATGTTTTAATTACAAATGAATTAAAAGATATCAACAACAGAAGACTTGTCCATCCAGGCTTTCATCTTGGAGCCAGAGTCTGACCCAGAGCCAGACGGGGAATGAAGACAATGAAAGTGTAGTTGGAAAGTCCAGACCTTATTTAGAAGTTCTGTCACTAAAAACTCTGATGTAACAGTTCAGAATAGAAAACAGAGAAAACTGAACGGTTTGAAAAATATGACCCAAACAGACTAAAAAGAAAGATATCTGGGCAGCACCGGGAGAAACTAAATTCTGCACTTCTAGAAACTCCAAGTACACAACAAAATGCATTTAACAGCTAAAAAAGTGAATTTTGCATGATATGTTCCCTTTAAAAGTGTTTTTTATATGTCTGCAAAGGGTGTTTTAGGTTAAGCTGAAATGCAGCTAAGATGAATGCTTGCAGTTTTTCAGATGTTCTCCTTGCGGGGTAGATATGGATGGCTTATTTCTAGAACCCATGCAGGGATTGTTTATACCGTGCAAAGTGGCCAAAGTTCAAGCCAGCTATGCAGCATTGTGCCCTTTTCGTGACACGTCAGTAAACCACTGTCCTTCAGCACAGGCTAGCGCTGATAATGGGCTGTGAGTTTGTGGCACTTTTGTTCTTGAATAGCATTTAAAACAACCCCAAGGGACTTCTTGGTTTGCTTATTAGCTGTTACATCTGCAGTTACACGTCTCAAAACAGTCATATTTCTAATTTTATTCTTCGTAATTGCCRTTAAGGGATGCAAATATGTAAGAAGACTGGATCTGTCCCCTAACAGTTGGGAGTATTTTACTGCAGGGAAATCAGTTGCTGCTGTCATCTCACTTTCACTATTCATTACCCTGCTAACCACTGACATGTGACATTGTTCATAGCACAATGTCAACATCATTACCGCAAGAATCGGCACCGGAGATTTTGTCAAGATGCCGAAAACCAAACAGGTCCTGGCAGTTTTTTTTTTTTCCCCAGGTGGGCCACATGCAGAATAAAAGCTTCAAAAAAGAAAGCGCAGCAGCTGACACAGTGACTGTCAACAACTATTTCACATCCTGTCCTACCCATTCTTCTGCTACATGAATAAAGAGCCAGCAGGGGCAGGATGAAACAGCAGATTTTAGGACAGTGGGTCAGGATCTGTCAGCTGCCTTCTGCTTACAGCCCACTTTTTTTCTCTGTAATCAAGACAGCAAGCTCAGTGGTAGTGGATTCTGTGGGCCGTCTGATCAAAAGAAGCTCTTTTCACACAAGTGGCCCTGTCACAGGAGACAGTGAATTAACAAGCTATTCTTCAAGATAGCAGAAATCCCACTCCCCCATTGGCTGTTGCAGAGCCCAGCCCTTAAGATTTTAGATTCCTCTCCCTGGCCGAATATGCACCTAATTAGCCTTCAATACTGCTAACCCTCTCCAATCAAACAGCAGTGATTGAAACTGAGGCACCACAGCGATGAGGTAATTRCCCTAAACAATGAAAGGACCTCTCACTGCCCAAACCTTCAACTGAAGGGTTTGGAGAGATTATTAAAGCATTGGAGACCAGCCTAGAAACAGATTCAGGAGGAGACAGAAGGCTCCCGACGGAAGGAAAAGAGAGAGTGGAKCTCCTTTCAAGATGGTAGAAAGGAAGTCTTCCTGACACCTGACAGAGAAACCAGATGGACTCTGATGCAGACCCCTGCACTGACAGGAATCTGTTTACAATGAATGTTTCTCACATCATTTATAGACAAGACACTGTAGTTTGGACATAGAGGCATGCCTTGCCTTTCTGTAGACAATCATATTGGGGGAATCCTCTTCTGGCTCAGACGTGCCCGTTCCTCCCTGATCCTTGGACCCCTCCGCCATTTTCACAACGACCTACAGAGAAACGGAAGCAACACATCAGCACTGCAGCATTCAGCAGAGATTAGACGAGCGAAGAAATACATGTTGATAAACTTCAAAGTGCATGTGACATCAAATGTTTATACTAAAAATGAATGTTTTTTGGAGAGATAACATATTGCAAAAAAATAATAAAAGTTCACGCTGCTGAGATGAACATTTGTTGAGAAATTTGCATATGAAGAAACAGGAAGTGATGACAAAGGGGAATGTCTGAATGTGAACAGAGCATTGCTAAAATGACAATATGGACTGTAGAGAAGAAGATGATGTTTCTTTAGATTATTTTGAGTCACTATTAGAGAGAGATTAAGAGACAAATAATATTGTTTCAAAAAAAAAAAAAAAACAACGACCAGGGAGTTCCTGTCTTAAATAGTTCTCCTTTGATGTCACTTCCTGTTTCACCATGTCTGAGCCAAGTTCAAAAGAAAATATACAGTTATGTGACAAAATGGGTGAAATCGTGTATTATGTTTCTTAAATGATGTTTTTTTTTAACTTTCTGTATTTGACGTATGTCACAGACAAACAGTTTTTATACAGCAATGTGCAAAAGTCTTGAGCCTTTTCTCCAAATTTTGCTTTTAAGATGTCAGACTTCTTTGTAACCATTAACACTGTCACTGTCTTGTTTAATAGATTTTTGACGTTGTGAAGAGCTTTCAATTGTTATATTTGGACTTTTGGCTGCTTTTTTTAAACTAAATTTTGCCACTTAATTTTGACCAATGACCYATTGACCAATTGAGGCAAAGATCCTCATCTCAATGAACAAACCAGTGTTGTGTCAACAAATAAAATTCCAGTTCTAAACTGAATAGTTTTTAACAGTCATTTGGAAAGATACAGGTTGTTCTTATGTTATTGTTGTGGTTGAATCTATAAAAAATAAAGATAAAATATTTTATGGCTAAAACAAGACTATTTCCAAAAAAGCTATTAGCTGAAATGTACATCAGGTCCTGTGTCATATCTTTGTTGGATTTTCTCCCCCATTTCTAAAAATATAACTTTCAGACACAGTTTATCTGCTGTCAWCTGTTTGTTTTTTCAGCCTATTTTCCTTTTGAACTGAACGATACACTGTTATAAGAAAAAAAAGAGAAATAAATTGAATAAAAAGCTATCAAAGTTCAAGGAAAATCTCTGAAAGACATTCAGAAAGCCTAAAGAACTAACAATAAGGATCACACATAAGAAAGTTATACTCCTTAGAACAAAATATAAAGATTTTAATGATGGTGTTAGAAAATAAAGACTTCAAACTGTTGATTTTCCATAATAAATGGATTATCAGTGAGTTGACAGTGTTAAAGTGTTGTGAGTTTTATCMACTATGTTTTTCCTGGGATTTTTATGCTACTCCATTAACTGTAATCTTATGATGGTCCCCTTTGACCCCACATTAGCCTGCCTGCGCCGCTGCTTTGAGAGCTGCTGTTAAAGGATTTGTTCATCGCTTCCAATCGCTCTCCAGCACTTTTTCCTGAGCTGTCACACAGGCATACTTTAAGGAGCATTAATGCTGCTTAACTCGGGATTTCCATAACCTACACTTATGGAGATCTGGAGTTCACTCAGCACCCTCGGCCCTTTCTACCCTTTCCAACTAGAGGCTGGTGTCTGTATGAGACAGCTTTAATTCTTTGGTAGACCTTTAACGGTTCAAAAAGGGGTTGAGTTCAGGGTAATTATATCCCGCAGTTCAGCTGCTTCTTAATTTTTGTTCATTCAGATTCTGTTCTTTTGAAATASAAATCGTGACAAAGGCATCTAACTCATACCACTTAACGTGGCTCTATCCACTGTAACAGCTACTTATATTTATAAAAGAGCTRTGATGAGCTATTGAAGAGATAAAGAGGCAATATTTTATAATGACAACACGTGATCAGGCACAGTTTGAAACTTTCGTACAGCACCTGATTTGGTGACACCGTTTCTTGCCAAGGGGATGTGATGGGAAAACGATTTAAGCAGAGATGTGTCATTTTCAGCCATGCAACTTGTAGCTGAACGTGAACAGTGATGTGCATAAACAAATGAGTAATCAGGCATTGACCCCTCATCCTTTATTATTACCAAGAGAAGTGTGGTGGGCAACACTCCTCACTGGCAAACAGGTTGGTGCTCCTTTTAGAGTCTAAGCACATTGGACAGGTAATCTTTGCAGCCACCTCAGACGCTGTACAGAAAGGCAGGTGGTATGGATTGCTTAGCWCCTGCTTTAAAGAAAATAAAAAGGTGCAAATAGTTCCCCCAGAGACGGGAAACTGGAATTTTAGAGAACAATCCCTTCCCAAATTAGAGTAGCTGCTCAGGTTCACATAAAACAGGTCCAAGGTTTTGAAGTTTGTGTAGTGCACACATATGGGTGTGTGATTATGTGCAGCACACGTACAACCACCGACCTAAGCCCCCTGCAAACACCGATTCCTGTGGAGAGACGAATACAAACACAGAACGGAACCCCCACTGCAAAGACACCAAAAACAAGCCCACACATACCCAGTCGTGTGAAACAAACTGGATACGCTGACAACGACTTCGCACACATCATGCATGCCAAGCTTTGGACACAATCTGAAGCAAAATTGCATTGGGTCCCAAAGCCCAGCTCACTCTGAGCATGCATGCAGTCCAGTGCAATGCAACATTTGCAACAACTTGACAACACTAAAGCATTTATTACCTTCCAAACAAACAAACAAAATAAACGCCTGGTTCCCTCTGCTTCCACTGGTAGGCTCCCCCCTTAGCAACAAGCAGCAGGCATCTTCATGGTTTCACTGAGAGGAAGAGTGGATGAAGAAGAAAGGGGGACAAGAGCAGTGAGGCAGTGAGATAAAACTCAGTGGGGGAAGAAGAAAAAAAAAGAAAAATAATCTGGCTGATCACTGCAGTATTCCTCTAGACCTCCTCTTCTTCTGTCTTCACCAGACCTGCCTTACCCCGGCAGCTGAGGAGAACCTCACATGCGAGCCCCCCGTTCATCTCTCCTCTCCCTCTGTGTCTGCATGTGCTTGAGAGCGAGCGGAGAGCTAAAGAGCGAGCGCGTGAGGGAGAGAAGGAGCGAGGGAGAGGGATGCTGTGCAACCGGGAGGTGCAGATCGCGCTGTAAAATGGGGAGGGATGAAGGAATTAGAGAATAAAAAAAGGGAGGAGAGGAGCAGTGTGTGTGTGTGTGTGTGTGTGTGTGTGTGTGTGTGTGTGTGTG
>NW_013952404.1:5292828-5322828 GCF_001266775.1 Austrofundulus limnaeus | reverse complement strand
TGAAGAAAATTTTTTTTATTTTTTTTTACAATGACTGTTAATACATGAATGCAATTAATCAAACAGTTATAATCAAACAATCAATTATTTGCTCTAGAATCAGCTGTCTTTATGCTGCTTCTCTCTCAGGGTTCATTCTTGTCTTCAAATCTGTACAATCTGAGCTCGTCCATCTGAACAAAAGGACTTGTGCAAAGGATTCTAAATGGAAAGACAGCAGCTTTATGTTAATCACAGAGGTCAGACACCTTCTGACAGGGACCTGTTTACCTGCTAAGACATATTTGTTACATCAAGCACAGAATTTAGTTCAATTTGTCCTTTTAAACCACCTAAGTTTTCAGTTTTTAAGGGGACATACGATGCAAAGTCCACTGTTAGACGTTAACATTTTGTTGTGTACTTGGGAGTCTCTAGGAGTGCATAAAATTTGTTTAGTTTCTCCCTGTGCTGCGTAGATATCGTTGGATTCCGTTTGAGTCATATTTTTTAACTCTTTCAATTTTCTCTATTTTCTATGAGGTTTTCTGAACTACATCACAGTATTTGTGTCAAACTTCTAAATATGGTCTGGACTTACCAACCAATTTCATCGTCTTCATTCTCCTCTGGCTCTGGGTCAGACTCTGGCTCCAACATGTAAGGCTGGATGGACAAGTCTTCCATTGTTGACATCTTTTAATTCATTTGTTTAAAAGAATAAAATTGTGTCGCTATAGTCGTAAGCCCCTCAATCAAACTAGAGAGGGGCTTGTGGAGTTACAACAGAGGAATTCAGACGAAATCATTGCCGTTCCACTTTTTACTGAAGGACTGAAATGTGAAAAAAATATAAATTTAAGCACGGTATCTCATGTAAAAATCTTTGTGTCAAAATCCACACATATTTGCAGCACAACAAAAGAGCCCGCATCTGAACGAAATGTAATTCAACAAAATATCTTTAATAGATAAAAACATTTGTACACATCACAGCTCAATGGAAAACAGAATCACACGCTGTCACACATGTTAAGAATGAAGGCAAAGGGGTGATCTGCTGGGACGGGGACCTGAGACTCTTCTTTGAGTCCAGCTCATGGTTTTACTTCCGCCTATCCCYCCCCACAACCCCACTCTTGCATAAAAGTTCTTTTGCGCTTTGCTACCCGGTAAAAGCAGAATTGCATCAAAAAATAAAATGTAAAAAATAAGACAGAAGGTGCAAATTCTGATGAATATTAAATTCTCCTTATATACAGTTGCACAGTGTCTGAGTACAAAAGGAAGCAGTTACAGCACGAGGCTTAAGTGAGGACTTGGTTCGGTCTTACGCGGACCAGATTTATGTTGGGCTTTCGAGCAGATTTGTACAGTACAGAAACCTGCAGCTGGAATTTGGGGATTTACACAGTAGTTTCTATATATTTATATACTGAACAGTACCGGTTTAAGTGACTCAGAGGAAAAATAAAAAAGGATCCGACTGAAGCTACTTTACATGCTGTGGATGGGAAAAATGATCAACACTCAGTGTCACTATCAATTAATCCATGGCAGCAGGCAAGGCAAAGTCTTAAACATAAAAAAATGTAGAAAATAAACAAAAATATTAATTTGGGTTAGTTGTTAGCCATCAAATGATGTCCATTTTCTCTTAAGAAACTGCCCATTATAGGCACAAACATCTTACTGCATATGGCTCCTTTTTTTGGCCATTATTTTTGTCATAAATACTCTTTATATTATCATATCACAGAAGGGAGAAAAATACACTTTAGCATCGCATATTTACAATAATCTGGATTGAATGTGTGTGTGTTTTTATGGCACAATACATATTCATTTCTTGTGACCAGTAGTCCTTTACGAGTTTCAGCATCTTTAGATAAACCTGTGTATCATTTCCATCCTGACAGGCGCGTCTCCTTATAGTGAGCTCAGTTTGTGCTGTGCAAAGACTCTGTGTCTCCCTGCTAGAAAAAAAATGACATGTGCCTTTCTTTTTTTTGGGTGAGTGATACAAAAATAATTGGGAGTTGAGTAAAATAAAGAATATCTAAATATGAACAAATTTACAACACATTTATTTAAGTATGAACGGAGCTACATGGGACTTTTTATGATCATCTCTTGCAGGGATCAAGCGTTTGTCTTTGATTTGAGCTTAATAACTTTAAACCTGTTCACTCTTTATAAGGTTAGCTAAAAACCTACATAAGAACAGCAACTTTAATTCCCTTTACATTTCTGCATCTTGCTCTTTGCCATGCACAGCTACCAACGGTTAATTAAGATTAGAAACAAAGGATTACGTAATTTATGTACTCCTAAAGAAAGGAGTGCATGCGCATAAATCCTGACACACGGTTACCCGACTGCTTCTTTCCTCTTTTGTATAAAATCATTCTTGTGTGGTRGTTATCTTACAGAGCCTCAAAGCTCAACAAGGCTGGAATGTAAAACAGCCCAAGTTCTGATGTGCAGGAGCCAAAGARGGACGATTTTCTAAGTTAATGAGTTCTATTAATAGCGTTGAACGTTTGAAATCAGCTTGAGCAGTGGTTCAATTCCCAGTGGAGAGCAGGAGACCTTTGTGTGCATCAGTTCATGTCGATGGTGTTGAAGACCCACTCTGTGAACTTCTTGAGCTTGGCCGAGGCGCTGTAGGACTCCTCCAASAGGCGCTGGTTGTCTTCTCGCAGGCTTTCAACCTGCGCCTGTAACGACGCTTTGGCATCCTTCTCCTGATGATGACAGAAGACATTTGTTTCTTGTTCACTGTTTTCCTCTTCCAAAGAAGAGTCAAACTAACTAAAACTCACCTTCTTCAGGTCCTCCTGTAGTGTCTTCACCATGGACTCCAGCTGGCTCACCTTACCCATTAAACAAGCCGGAGTTTCTCTGTGAAAAGGGACAAAGAGTAAAATAATAACAGCACCATAACAGCTGATTTGACAGATAAGTGCAGTCAACCAGAAAGGAAAACTAACTAATATTAGCTGCAAAGTGTGCAGAGTTTTCCACACTCAAACATCAGTTCACAGCAGTGACCTGAAAGCTCTTACCCTGGCGAGGGCTGTCTCTGTGGAGCCGCCTGMGGTTCGGCTTGTTGGGGGCTGGAAGCTGCTGCGTCCTCAGCTGTGGCGTTTTCCTCCTGGGCGGCTAGGAAAACCAGTCTCTGCTCTAAAACACACACAAAAAGAGGCATTATCAAACTTGAAGAGAGAACATGTTTAGAGTAACGGTGCCCTCTTCTGGTGACAGTAAAGATGACAGTTGGGTTTTCATTACTGCTGTGATAAAGACAGTCAGGTTTATTCAGTTTAGTTTAATTTACCCTCAAACGCCTTGGCAGCATCCACCAAGTGGGCCCAATCAAGTGGGCCATCAGCTCCAGTGTCAGGCAGGGGCATGAGGGCAGGGTCCTGCTGGTTCTTCTCGTTCTCCCGCTCTGAGATCTCTGGAGCTGACAGGTCTCCTGAATGGATGAAGCAGCAGGATAAAATACTCTCCACTCTGCTATCGCACGAAACAAACATCTTACAGGTAAAAGCTCAACACRTTTTAAATTGAGACAAGATGTAGTTGCMTTCATTATCTGCAGACACACCTSCGGTAAAACGAAGCCTAAAACTCACCGAGGGATTTGTGTGAGGCACGGCGTTTCGGCCCATGCCGAGTGAYGGGTGAGCGGGGTATGGTTGAGCAGGTGAACAGAAGGTCGCCGGATGAGTCACGCTGCCCACCGGTGGATGACTCCCTCTGCCCGCTGTAGATACTCTCGTCCGACAGCGTCCTCTGGAGGGAGCGACGACTTGGTGGCGGGCCCGGAAACAGTGGCTTCAGGGGACAATTGAAACAGAAGATAAGGAACTGCAGGACTCTGATGAGGAACAACAAATTACAGCAAATCTTGCTCAACTGGACAAATCATTTCCTGTAAACACAAAACGGTCTGTGACATATTCACACACAGATAAAATATTGATTTTATAGACACTTTTATTAATATCCATATACATTTATTTATAATAAAATGCTGCTTAGTCTGGATGTCACTTGGACTAGTCATTACCTCATCAATTATGACAAAACAACATCAAACAAGAAAATCATTTGTTTATATTCTCCTTGTATAACTTCACTTTAAATGGGGGGTATTATGACTTTTTTGAGCTTTATATCATGTTATAATGTTCCCTCAACAAAAACATGCCCAAATTGTTGCTTTGACTCATTCATGCAGGTTTAATAAGTCCTTGAATCTCCTCTGGTAGCCATGTGGAGCTGCCTAAACACGCTTGCTGGCACAAAGCTCCACCTATTTACACAAAGCTCCTCCCTAGGACTCAGTTTGTGGCCGAGCACCACCCTACGGAGCACCTCTTACCTGAAAGCATTGTTGTGAAGACCTGCTGAAATGGAAGTGTCAGAAACGGTAGGGGGTTCTTAAAGAGACAGAGGCCAATTTAAAGGTGTTTAGATCAAATTTATTTTTGATATATAATTAGCAGGGGTGCAACGATACAGAAAATTCACGATTCGGTTCGGTTCGATACTTTAGTCTCACGGTTCGATATTTTTCGATACAAAAAGAGAAATTTCCATGCCCCTTTTAACTTGTAATTTATTTAAATTAAGTATGAACATTTGTTTAACCTCAAAAGTACAGTTTTTAAATTAAATGTTGCTGAAACAGCAAGTTTCTCCGTGGATCTGCGCACAAAAACGCAGCCTAGGTGGAGTAGCCAAACACAGATCCACTGATCCTTCAACACAGAGCATCTTCAGAAGACAAGCTGATAAAGTAAATTTTAAAAATCTGTATTGTTCGATACAAGTGTGTATTGAACCAAAAGCACTGTTTGATACGGTTCGAAACGGGTGCATGTATTGTTGCACCCCTAATAATTAGGTCTACAGCATTTTCATAACTTGGCTGAAGAAAAAAAAAAAAAGGTAACATAGTTACTTCATTGTAGTATAGAATTAAACAAGGTGCTTGGATAATATATAAGACCCCTTTAAGATGTATTTTCACTGGACCTTTTTCACAGCACACATGTTGACAAATACAGATGAATTATAGTGGATCAACTTTAATATAGCAATGAAACTGTTGCTGCTTCATGTCTAACCCTGGAGTTACACTGCATGTGGCTCCGGTCCGGTGCGAAGCGCAGAGGCGCTCCGAGAAACATGCGCAGGAAATGCGAGATCATGCAATAAAGTCGGTGATAAATGTGGAAATCAGATCAAATAAATTCATGCTTTGGAAGACGAACTGAAAACAACTGCAGCCCTGTTGTCTTCATTTCAAAATAAAATCCACACGTTTTGTGTGTATACATTCTGCCATCTGCTTCCCAAACATAATGATAAATATTGACAGCATGTTTCTATAAATATCCCCATATGTTTATTAATATAGCTAGGATTTTGACAAAATGTCTATCTTTGGGGGAATTATTTTGAAAATACAAATGTCYTCATTCCTTTTCCTGTTAGTGCAGTGTGATATTTGTAGATTGACTCCGCATCTGCACCGCCATCTGGCAAAACATAGGWTTGAATCTAATTTTGGCATTTCGCCATGCCCACGCCGCCACCCTGTGCTACCCTAAATGCCCTCATTGATTTTAATGGTTGCCTTTTTCACTGTGGAGGTCAGAGCGAAGGGGAGCAGAGCTGACGCAGTGTAAATTAAACTATTCAGCACATTTGTGCCCCCTTTCTTAAAAAACAAGGTGCTGCTTTTAAGTGAACAAATTAAATGTTTCTCTCTACCTTTATTAGTTTAGAAATATCTGCAAACATTTGCATTTGGCTGTTCTATGACTGTTTATCTAATGACATCTTTAAGGATCATAACAACTCAAYAAGACAACAAGAAAACAAGTAACTGAAAACTTCCTACAAGACTCAACTGCCCTGACAGAAGCGAGAAGTGAACTGTATTTCTCTGTACCTTCTCTTCATTTGTTGTAGGTGGTGGGCTGTCAAGTGTGATGAGCTTCTTCAGCTCTTCTTCCAGGCTGGATTTGGCAGTCTGGCGCTGCGGCGACTGGGAACCGCGAAGATTGGCTCTGAGCTGAGGCTGTCCACCCAGCAGGCCATCACTCTGGTGCCTTCTGGAGACAGAAACAAATCCCAGTTTAATCAGAAGCCTCCTGTACCAAAATAACTCTGAATAAATGAAAATGAGTAGGCTTGATGGCATCCTTTAAGCCAAAATCAAAAACATCTGAAGCCTCCATTAATTAAAATAAATATTAAATTTGTTCATGTAAACCGAACAATAAAAAATAAATCCAGCCACATGGGGGCACTGTTAACCAGCTCCTCAGTCTCAGAACAGCTAAAACTAAACAGATTTTTTTAGATTTAATGTTAGTAATTTTCCACAACATACTGTGCTGCGTTCACAGATCTACAGGTAAACTCCTGTCTTACTTGCGAGTGCTGGTGAAGTCCACAGAGTTGACAGATCCCCCGGGCTTCTTCCAGCCAATAAGGTACTTGGAGGTTGCTCCTTGACGCGGATAGAAGCTTTTGTTCCCAGGAGACAAGGATGTGGGCGAGATGTTCGTAGCGGCTGTTTCGTTCTGTGGCGATACGGCGCCGCAGCTCTGTCCCATCGGACTGCCAGAGTGACCAAAGCTGATCGTACTGGAAACAGGACATAAAAGTAAAACACAGAATTAGGTAAAAAGAAAAAAAAGAGATATATTTTATTTTTTCTGCATAAAACAATAAATCAAACATAAAGACAACGAAAAGCCTTTAGCCTGCTTGTTTCATCACTGCATCATCTATGAACAAAAATCGATTAAATCCAAAATAGAAACTAGGACAGCGCTCTTCTTGCGTGTAATTTTCAATCCCCCTGCATAGTTTTTACATTGCATAACATAAAATAATATGTTTTTTTAAAGAAAGTTTTATACGTAAGCATTTTTGTGCACAAACACTATATATAAAACAAAGCTGTCTGTGGAAAGTCTGTTGGAGCTGAGTTATTTCTGCCTGAGCGAAGAAGAGAGGAAGGAAGGCTTTATTTGACTCAAAAGGAATGGGMTTTAGAAGAGGGGGAGGAGTGCTGAGCTCACAGTCTGTATTTCTTTGAAGSCTTTCCTTTCAATCATGGATACTGTAAGATGAAAACACACTTGAATATAAAACCAGTCTCACAGATATTTCATTCATCCTGTCTCTCCTTGTTAAAGCCAATCCAGAGCTCTAGATTGAGGACTGTATAGGATATACAATGAATCAGTTTATTTTTATTGAAGAACTGAAGTTGGAGAACAACTTATCACTAAAAAAMACACACACACACACACACACACACCTGGAGTCACTCAGGCTGTAGGAGCCAGTTTCAGGAGCTGATGCAGAAGCAGATGGACTCTTTGTCGCAGTCTCACAGCCCCCCGCCACGCCAAGGGAGTCTGATGTTGGAGGTGATGCACTAGTGGCTCTCTGGCTGCATGCTAGGTCCTCCTGCCACGCAATTTTTTCCTTGGATCTGAAAGCACCAGTGGAGGACGCTGTGCTGCTCTGCGTGGCGGTGAAGGAGGTGGCGTCGATGCCGCTGTCGGTAGAGGTGCCCTGGAGGTAGCCGTTGAGCTCCAGGTCGCTCCGTGCTCCTGAACGGGAGCCGACCTCGTACCACTTTTCGTCGCTGTGCGCAGAACTGGAGGCGTTGCTGGACAGAGTGTTGCTGCTCGACTGGCTGGAGGAATACGGAGCATCCGCCTGCAGATGAATGAAACACATGATGAACGTCAAGTGTCTCTTTTGAGCTCKGCTGGTTTCTTGTTTCTTGTTGCGCACCTTCTTGTTAGGAGAGAGGCGGCTGTTCGGATCGGCTGGCTGGAGGCGGGGAATCACCGCTTTGGAAACAGCAGCATCTACGTTAGGAGGCAACTTAAACAYGGAAAGTGTGCGTTTTATTAATTTTTATGCTTGTAGTATTTTGCTTACCTGAGCTGGTTTTGTCCCCTGCTCTACTGGTGGAGTCTCCCTCCCCACTTCGAGACCATCCTACACCAGAACCCACCTTCATCCCATTCACCACCTCAYCAGCTGCCTGCTGCACAGACGTGACCGGCGACTGGCCGTTGTTATTAAACCTGCGCCGGAACACAAGAGGGTTGCTTACAGAAGTTTCCATGTAGCATAACGCACTGAAATGTGAATATCTTTTTTTTCTTTTTGTCTAAAACTAAAATAACAATAATAATAATAATAATAATAAATTTAAAAAAAAGTAAATATCTTGTCAACTTACCCATCAGGTGCAGCCTTCTGCCTCCAGTGGCCGGAGCTCGTCTCCGTGTAGGCGAGGCCGGAGGGTGAGTTTGTGTTGTGCAGTGTGCGGCCCATCACAATGGAACAGGCGAGCGCATAGTTGTCGTTCCCTGGGGAATATCTGTAAGAGTGCACACGTATAACATTACAGCTGCGAGCAGACATTTGATTTAGTGTTTCTGCACATCGTGCAACAGCAATACATTTTTTTTTTCGTGTGACCTTTTTGGGTTGAGTGGCCGACCGTCACTCGACACGCTGCGGGGAATGGCAGCAGAGTTGCGGTCGCTGAAGTCTGACGGCGGCGCCTTGATTAAGGTTCCTCCCGTTCCGGCCGCTCGGGTCTGAGGACTGGATGAGGAGCGCGGCCATTTGTTGTTGTTGTTTGTCGGCCGGAAGGGAAACTTTAACTCATAGGGCATGCCCTCTTTGTGGTTTTTGTAGTCTACAAGTGGCATGTGGTAGATTTCTGAGCAGCCTCTGTTGGGACCAAAAAAAAAGGCATTTACCATTTCTGAGTAGTTTACGTCTCCGTCTTACTGAAACTTGTGTCTTCTGTGACAACTTTACCTGCGTGGGGTGGAGTCTTCATGGGGAGGAATGATGACGACTTTGACGGTGACGGAGGTCCTAAGCAGGTCAATCATCTGCTCGTGAGACAGCGAGGCCACTGACACTTTGCAGATCTCCACCAGACGRCTGCCTTGCCTCAGCCCGGCCTGCCAGGCATAACCATAGGGCTCCACTTCAGCTACAATGCCCTCAAAGTTCACATGAAAGCCCAGCTGTCCCAAGGCATTACGACGCAACGTCATCTCTGTGGTTTGACTACCTTTGGTCAACAGCTACAGAACAGAAGAGAAAAAGAGGTTACAGTTAGTACAACGGAAGAGAAGCAATGGAGGAAATAGGAAAAAAACTACTTTTATCTTTTCTGTTCCTTTCCTTCTCTGATATAGTCAAAGTTTAATTTTAACTACARTWATTGGTATAGGATACAYAYACAGGGTTCCCACACCKTGGTCAAMATCAAATTCAAGGACCTTTCAAGGACTTTYCWGTACCAATTTCCTCAAATTYAACATCAGAAATGAGTCAGAATCAATGRAATAAAGTGGAGTAAATGTACACCTTACATTCATATCCACAATAYATGGACATGTAATTATGTCCTGGGAGGTTCGGCAGCTCAGTTTGGGAGGAGGGGATGTGAACATGTCCAGACGCTCAGTGAGGACAGGAGGAGCTGTGGTGCTCTCACCTGGGCTCAGAAAGAAAGACCTGCTGCCCTACTCTGCTCTGATTCGGTAAAACCATAACTACGGCTCACGTTATTTGTTGAAAACCACATCAGTTTACTCTAATCCTGAGTTATCCACTGCAATAAATGTAATTATTTTATTTTATTATTATAATTATTTTTACAGATGATGAAAATCCTTTCTGTGAAGAAAGAATTTCAATCCCCAAAAAACATTCAAGGACTTTCAAGGAAAAGTGTAATTTTTGGCTGTTTTCACCAACTTTCCAGGGCCTTAAAATAATTTTTCAAATTCACAAACTTTCAAGGATTTTAAGAACCCGTGGGGACCCTGCATATAAAATGCATATAAACACAGTGATGTTTTATTTATGGACCAAGTCAAGAAGACTCTGCTAAGGTTTTCAAATCCCGTAACACACCCACCTCCAGTCTCTTCACAACCTCGCCAAAGTCTTCTGTATTGTTATTGATGGAGCGAAGCGACACGCTCTCCCCACGCTCATAGTAGACCTTCATGGAGGCGGGACTTCCCGTCGACCAGCCAATCACATCACGCGTGGCACAGTTAAACACAACTGCTTTGGCCTCTTGATCCAGCAGGATGATGAAGTCATTAGAAATGGCCAGCAGGCACTCGCGTTCCGCCCCTGCCACCTGGTCTTCAGCGTGAACCTGCCAGGTTATGGCGCCCAGACTCCGCAGCTCCGCCCCGCTGTACGGACGCATCTTCTCTCTCCTCTTGTGAGCCAGAGAGATGAAAGGGAACTTCCCCGCCGACTCCACGGGCGTGCTGGTCACGTGACGTTCGGCTAAGTCCCGCAAGTACTCCTGTCGTGTGCGTGTTGCCATGGCGCCAAACTTTTCCGACTTGTGGGCGGCGTTCTCGGCGTTGATGACTTTGGCCAACAGGAAGTCCCGGAAGACGGATGACTTCGGGAAGGTTACGCCTTTGGGGATTGGTGGGCCGAAGGAGGGGACGTCCTGGGAACGAGTGACGGCCACACTGCAGGTAGAAAAAGAGATGAGAGTGAAATTGTTGCTCGACTCAAATAAAATAATAATAATAATAATAATAATAATAATAATAATAATAATAACAACAATGATAATAACAATACTAATAACAATGATAATAACAATAATAATAATAATGATAATAACAATGATAATAACAATAATAATAATAATAATAATAACAATGATAATAACAATTATAATAACGATATAATAACGATAATAACAATGATAATAACAATGACAATAACAATAATAATAATAATAATAATAATAAAGAATGATCCAAAAAGCACTTTTTTTTTTACATATTGTATTTGTATGTGCTCAAAATTGGGATAAAACAGTTTAAGTGGAAAGAAATTTTCCACTGTTTTGTGATAAAAGCACAGTGAGGACATGTGTCCTAAAGGTTTTGTTGCCTTTGACCCATTTGGACTGTAGGTACAAAGAAGGGCGTTAAAACCTCCACAGACAAAGCTTTCCTCTTGTTACCTTCCACTGCTCCAATTTCATTTCCACACAGTAGAGTTGAGTTACTATAAATTAGTAAGCAGGTGTTTTTGCAACCTTCCCTAATACTTGTTGTTYATAAGTAAAWTGGCTCAGAGTCAACAAAAAYGGGCTTTAGTTCCACAGGAACTCTGCTTACTTCCTACAAGTCTCCATCAACCCCATTAAACAGATCACACTGTCATTTCCTGCAGCACATAGACTGCACCCCGTCCCTGACTAGTGCCGACATGTGAATGCATTCGATCTCAGATGACAGCTCCCGGCTCCATCGTCCTGCTTACTCCTCTACATCATGGTAAGGAGAGAAGTGCTGCAGTTGAAGTTRGCGAGCACAAATAACCCACATCTCCCAAACAATGATGTAGTTATGCAATYCGCCGTGCTGAATCCAGTGGATTAGCACCCAGCTGGCTCCAGGCCATTTACTCCTCTAATGCKCCGGACTGCCTCGATATGACCAGCGCATTACTCTGATCTCAACAGACTAATAATAACCAGAYGATTCTACAAACCATAACATACTCTTTTTTTAATAGAGATTAGAAAAACTCATTGCGTTATTGATGTGTTTGTGCATCAAAACATTGAGGGAACGAATCAATAGYTTTCCCCACAGAAAAAGAAAGAATGCACATCTGATCTGGATGTAGAGTGATTGCTTTTGCAAATTTGCAACTAGTGATGAGCTGATCTGCACTCAGTGTAAAATCAGTAGCAGCATACAGTTTTCTGCATGATTTTAACCAGTTCATGCTAAAATCAACGTAAACATCAACTTACCTCTTACTTCAGCAAAAAGCTACCATCCTCCTCAGACTGTTGCAGCAAAATATTCCAAACTTCTTGTGCAGTCAGTGAAATGTTAAGCCGAGTCAATGCTAACTCAGTTCTCCTCTCAAAACACACAGTTCAGCAAGTTGCAAGAAAGCTTTGCGATTAAGTTATTTTGAATGAACCGGGGTTCCTCTGTACACTATCAGGAAATCTGCAGGGAAAAAAACTTTCCACAAACTGAAGTCTCAACAGATCCAATCAATCCACAGAAAACAAGTCGAAGCCAGAGACTGAGAGTCTAAGTGACTTTAGATGGAGTAGCTGCAGCCTCTACTTGCCTGTTTATATTTTATCAGTAAGGTAAACAAGCACTCCCAACTTTTCCCTTTTCTACACTACAAACCAAAAGATGACCCCTTAARACGAGSTGAAATCTTGATGGAAGTCTTTGCTGGCTGATGGGATAAARTTGCTGATCGGGAATAAAAGCCGAAAAATGTCGATGGTGTGAGAGACGGAGGCTGGACCGACCTGTCCGCACCTGAGGTGGACTCTGGGAGATCTGACAAACACTGCTCTCTGCACAGTCCTCCTCGCTCACATCCAAGAGCGAGAGAAGAGAGCACTTCGTGTGCGTGGCGCTAACTCCTTCCGACTCACTCCGACTCATGCTGCCCAGAGGCAAAGTGGCAGTGATGAAGGGGCGGAGGAGGAGGGGGTCGTATTGTACGGGTGTGTGAAGAGTGAATCTTCAAGTGAGCGCGCGTATGAGCGRGGAAAGTGTGCAACTGTGTGCAGCGTGTGCAAGTGAGCATGAGAATGAGGTGAAATGGGAGTACGGGAGTGACAAAGAGCAACTATGTGTGCATAATATCTGTGTGCGTGCGGTGGGGYGGCTTTGAATGAGCGGTAATCATCACCAGGCTGAGAATAAACCAGTAGAGGTGAGCAAGCACCGATGCGACAGCTCAGAATCCAACAAATGTATACTTGTGCACATGCGCATAGTTTAAACAGTCCAAGAAAATGGGACAACGGTRATGCAAAATCCTTTTATGTTTGACCAGTGCCTTCCAGTGCTTTCACCCTAATGCTACTGCAGCTACCTGCATAAAAACATGACTATTCCTAATGCAGCGTGCAGCTTTTAAGGGTCTGGTCCTGCACAGAGATAGGTCACGTATGAGTTTGGTCAAGCTGGCCTTGTTAAAACTGCAACAAGGCTTTACATGTGGAAGTTTCTCCCTGCCCAGTGAGTTGCTCATTAGGTCATGATTACATTTTGTTCTCTTGTGGTCGTTTCAGTCCGCCTGACATCGACTCACCTGTAGCATGTGCTGTCAGAACAGGGGTTGTGCACTCGTACAATGATGAAAACGTGCTGAAAGTGAGAGCGAATGGTCCTGGGTGTGAAGGGGTGTGCTCCTGGTTCCTGGAATACAATGGTCACAATGTCGTTCCCAATGTGGCGCTTCCTCAGCAACTGGAAAACAGTATTTATGGAGAGAAGCATTAACTTTAGGTGTCCAAACAAGCATTTGGTGCATTGTGTTTTATTAGATACTGAAAAAAAAAAGAAGTTAAATTAAACATGGATTAGAATCTGATTCCATGGCTGTAAGTGATCTCACATTCCTGAGGTTTATTTTATGTACATTTCCAAACAGAGAAATTTTCACTTCTCTTTTTTTTTCTGACATTATACCACAAAAGCTGTGTTTTCTGTGTTTACCTGTTGCTTGTTGTTGGGCGTGTAAGGCAGCATTGTCGAGACATGAAACATGATTTCATAGTCCTTGTAGGAAGTGTACAGGGAGTGAGTGCCCGTGGAATCCGCTGCAGGAAAAACGGCAATGCAACATTAAGAGCCATTATAAAATTACACCTATTCATTTCAACTCTGCTTTCTGTGCACAACAGGATGCATTTTTTACCAAGACAATAGTAAACTGTGGCATTATGTCAACTGATTAGAATGATTGTTCATATCGAACACAAATATTTAATTCATGTTTCCTGTAGGTGGAACCAAGTTTGCTGTTGTTTGACACTACAGAAGAAACAAAGTAAAGACTATGAAATGTAATGTGAACTAAAGGAAATCCTGATTGTGGTTTTGCAGTCATTACTTTCACAGCTAAAACTAAAGTGCAAACTGTGAGGTTTCAGTGTGTGCATTATTAATTCATGAGTGTATCTGGGAGTTGTTACTTTTGGTGTCCAGTTGAGCTCTGTACTTGGTGAAACCCTTGAGGCGGACCTTCTCCCCCAGCAGGTGGAGGAACTCCTCCAGGGCGGGGCCGGCCGTCTCGTTGTTGTACATTTCCTCCTCTGTGCTTTGCCCCGCTCTGCAGTACATCACGCCCACCTTCACCTGAAAACTCAGCTGGACATCAGACAAAGTTGCTTTACGATAAGAGCTCTTCAGAAAGGAGCAGCTTAATGGAAGACACAAAGTTCCTGTGTGTTATTCCCTTACCCCTTGTTCATCCAGTTTCATCAGCTGCTCGGTTACTTTGGGAGTGTTGAGGGCCAGCCTGAGGCAAGACAGATCTAATTCTGGTAGAAGGTACTCCAGTACATCTTTGACGGGCAGCCCTCGGGTGGTGCCATGCTTAGAGGTCGAGGGCACTGCATCCTCTAGTATAGATCCTCGAAGTGTTGTCAGCTGGAATGATTGAAACGAAAGGGTAAACAAGCATCAGCCATTTTTAGACAAACATGCGTGCACTGACACAAAAAAAAAACAGACTAGTTTCTAAAGGAACGCCTGTTTTATTTCAACGTTAATGATACTAAAATAGGACAAGACAATTTGTCAGCCCTTTTTGTGAATACAGAACAAAACTAAAAGAAATAAAGAAAGAAAGGCAGGAGGGCTTGTCTAACCATTCTGTGTACAAAGTATGCATTGTGCTGACCTCTGGGAATGAACTCATCACTTTGTTATTATAACAGGTGGAGACTTTCTTTCAAGCTGGTGTTTACAACGGACCACTGTTTGCGTGTTTGGATGAAGGAGTAGGGGTGCTTAGGTACTTCAGAATGACCTGTGAGGTTTAAATAACCTGCATCGGCCCATTCTAAACTTACTTAACTGGGTTTAAAATATCGATTTAATCGATCTGGATCGATTTTCGTTCAAATTTGGGAAAATCGATTATCGTAAGGTATGAGATCAATTCTTCCCCATGGGTGTTGTGTGCGATGAAGCTGTGCGTTTCCATGTTGTGTGTCACTCCTGGCTTGCCGTAGGTTTACATCCAGTTGACGGTCAGCGCTAACGTTAGCTCCCGACAACAAGTTGTCTGGGGCAAAACAAAAGAAACTAAGGAACCACTAACATTACAGCTGACTCTCAGCAGAACTTAAAGATAACAGAGGCCATGACAGCTTTTGTTTACAAAGATTTGCACTCAGACGCGTTAGCGGGAAACGAAGCTTCGAGTGGCTGGTTCTGATGGTCGGACCAAAACTACGGTATGTAAACATCTGACTGAAACTGTTCTCCTCAGCCTGTAGAAATGTGTGAAAGATGACAAAATCTAACAAAATCATTTATTTTTTTACCAATATTATTTATAAATTTTAGAAATATCTCAATGTAATAATTATCAATGTACAAAGTGATGGAATGTTTTAGCTGAAGTACTTTTTTTCTTTCTTCCTTCTTGTTAATAAGTTTTATTGCACAGAAGATAACAGAAACATTACAAATATACAATTTTCACACATTCAAAAGAGTGGGCAGAAGTACACTTATATTATCCCACCTCCTCTCCTGTAACCTTATTTCATCACTTCTTAATGATCAAGAAAATCATTCTTAGTTTCTAAAACTAGTGTATCCAACAACACTTTCTTGGTCAATTCCTTTTTAGTTTAAACCTTTGCAACTTGAGACAGTTTTGTTTCAAGATTAAACTCCAATTTACAAGTTTAAACGTAAAATTATGTTTATAATTTTACCAATGCACCAAGTTAGAATTAGTTTCTATTTGCAGAATTATTTCCTTTGAGAATGTCTTACATATCAAAATAAATGTGTTACTGCAAGATATCCTTAACTAATTTAAAAATCAATCAAACTGAATCGT
The DNA here is from genome assembly GCF_001266775.1 of Austrofundulus limnaeus. Classification (NCBI taxonomy): domain Eukaryota; kingdom Metazoa; phylum Chordata; class Actinopteri; order Cyprinodontiformes; family Rivulidae; genus Austrofundulus; species Austrofundulus limnaeus. The sequence goes on along the minus strand of NW_013952404.1, from coordinate 5,306,868 downwards.
GAATCGTATCGGGAAATTTGAATCGATACCCAGCCGAAACAAAAACAAGCAAGTGCTTCTGCCTTCCACCTGGGAATGCGTGTCAATAAATCCCATTACCAAATTTTAAAACCAAATCAACAAAAGCTGAGCCCGTACGTGTGGGATTAACCACTGCAACTWAACTGAGAAGTAAAGCTCTTCACACAGTGGCTTTAACTTGCCGACAGGCCTTGAGGGGTGGGGGATAAGTGCATCTTCTGAGGTTTCTTCACACATTGCTGATATTAGGGGAGACAGCTGAATAGCTCGGGGGTAGGTTGCATAATAAGAAACAAGGGCTGCGGCTTATTTTATCTCAAGCAGAAATTCCTAGTGTATCCTGCAAATAAAGCTTGATTAAACAGTAAATATCATATGGGCTGAACATTTTTTAGAAGTGAATCAATCTAACAACCCAAATATATTTTTCTCATACCAAAGCAAAAATAATTTAATATGTCTGCTTCCTTAAAAAGCCTTGAGCCTTATACTCTGCAGAAGGGAAAAAAACTGTGTGTTGTAATGCTCAGCAGGTAAGAAGAATGAGACTGCATATCGGACCTCACTGGTTCTGAAGATGAGGCGGTAGTTATACTGTGAGCCGTGCTCCTTATCGTCCTCCAGCTTCTCTCTGCGCAGGCTCACTGCAGCTGGACCCAGTGCTTCATCTACTCCAAAGTAGTTCCAGTGCTCTGCGTTAAAGAAAGTACCACAAAAAAGAATGTTACATTACACTGAACATTACTTCTTTAAACAAAAAAGCATTTTTTTGCAGCTATTTATAATACTTAAACGAATCTCACCTCTAAGGTAGAAGAACTTTCTATAGTAGTTGGCTCCCAGGTCCACGTGCTCCACAATGTATTGTTTGCCCTTTTCGCTGAGTGTGCTAGGTCCCTCCTTCGGTCCCTCGAGAACAGCTACTCCAGCATTGGTGCAGTGCGTGCTTAAAGATGTTTCATACAAGTTAACTTCCCCAGACATGGTCCCCGAGCCACTGCTCCCTGCTCCTCCACCCACAAGTCCATGATACCCTGCACCGCCTGCTCCCAGCCTGCGTCTCACAATCCCATCAGCACCAATCTCATTACGGAAACAGGGACAACTTAGAAGCATTTCGTTGCTCTGTTCATCTCCTGCATCCAAGCCTGGGCTGTCTCTTGAACTGAGCTCCTCTTGGCTGCCACTGGGGGAGCTGTACGGCAGACTGTGGGTGGATGACAGAGTGGAGGTAGCTGAAGCTACAGCGGCGGCCGACGCCCCGGTCGTGGTGTTTTTCCTTTTGCCTGCAGTCTGTCGCAGCTGAATAATTTTGTTGAGATCAAAAAGAATGCTCTGAACATCAAAGTGTGCGAAACCTTTTTGACAAACCCATGGTTTTGAAGGGGGGCATATATCCTCTGCCCGACTGTCTTCTACATCGGACCCAGTTCTAGGGGAGTCCAGCTCACCTCGTACATTCCTAAGTTTTCGGAATATAGACTCACCCCCTGTTTCAGATTTGGTACGTCTCTTTGGAGGCTTGTCCTTGTCCCTAGGTTTAAGAAGATGACCATCTATGACATCTTCCTGTAGCTCCATTATGCCCTGATTAATCCCAACATTTAGTATGTCCTCCAGTTTCTCAGGAGCAGGGCTTCGTTGGTCAACTTTGTCTCCTTGATAACCCTTTAGCATTTCAAAGAAGCCATCTTCAGATATTCCATGCTGATCTATTGAGGAAGTGCTGCCATATTCACGATGAAGAGGGGAACACTTAGGTGCTGCAGATGGACCCCAGTCTTCTCCACTGTCTCCACTGCCTTCCATCTCACTGATAGTCATGTCACTATTGCTGCGCTGACGAATGCGTCTCTGCCGTGGGTTTTTATGTGCAGGACCTCTGTAGTCTCCTGGGGACAGGTACCGGGTGTCAGGGCAGTAATTGTTAGCTTGGACGTGGGTTCGATGCTTTAGACTATTGTGGATGTTACGAAGCATTGATGAGTCCTGAGGGCTCAAAACAGAACCTAACTTAATGTGACTTTTATTAGAAGGGGGTACACCAGTTTTGACCTCAGCAGGTGAATGCCACAGAGCACCTGGCATTTCTTTTCTAGGGGGCCAGTCAGCCACCCGAGCCCGAACACCCATTTTAGGTACTCCTGTGCTCACACCACCATGAAAGTTGTCTGTGCGGGTTGGCAAAGCCCCTCCGTTAACTGTTCGAAGGTGGTCAGTGTAAAACTCATTAGTGGCAGGGATTGTACCACCGACAGAGCACTCCATTGGTGGGCGCTTCAGGCTGGTCATAACACCAGTGCCAAAGGCTAAAGGCACTCAGCAGATGGACATGGTTGCTTTTGGGACTGGTTGTTGCTCCCTGACCTCATGAGCAGTTTGATTGTCGGGATCAATAAGTGAAGATGCAGAAGAGCCTTTCAACACTCAAGCTTGCATACTGCTTCGTTAAATGCACCAACACTGCCACGTGACATTRTTTCCCACTCCAAACACAGAATCCTGAAAAGAAATTAGAAACTTGTTAGCAGCAGTACTCTCAAGAGTAATAATTAACCATGAGAAGTGCATTTGTGTAGCGGATCACAAAGCCTTCCCTGGAATGAATAGGGCTGGAAACAAGAAAAACCAGAGTGAAATTTAATCCCTGAGAGGAAAATAACTTTGCAGTTAATTTCTAAGACTTTCAAGTTCCTCCAAATCAAAACTACATCTAGTGTGTAAATTTATGGTTACATATAATGTAATTTAAAATAATAGATCAAAGTGTCAATCCTTAACAACAGAAAGTTTTTATATGTCTTTTCTAAAAAAAAAAACAACCCATTTAAACCTTAGGTCAGCAAGAGCATTGGATGGAAGTACAGAATTTGAAATTTAATGGGAAAATCTTTTGAATCTTTCAAAAGAACTTCATCTTTTAACTTACAAATGTCTAACGAAACACACCAGTTCAGTGCTCTGATCTTTTAGGTTTCTAATGCTAAATGGCATTTTTTAAAAGATCAAACATGCCAACCTGCACATCAAAAAGCAAATAAGCCTTTAAAAGTAATCTGAAAATGGCTGATGATTCTGTGCTTGAAAAATGTCAATTTGGCAGTGATAAACAGATTTAAGCCTCTTCTCTCACTTGGCCCTGCCAGGTTGTGTATGTGATCACATTAGCCACCAGCCATGAGTTCTTAGTGACCGCCAGCAGCACAGCCACCTTCACACTGCAACAAAAACATCAGGACTAACTGAATGTTCAAAACACATTTGTCCAATAGAGATTCAGCTTTTATTACAGAAGTAATAAAATGGATGTCTATCTATTTAAAGACAGAGAAGGATGCAGAGCACCATGCAGCATTGCCTCTGTGGTACAGACATTTGAGAGATGGGTCAAATCCTCCCAAGATAGCACAGTTTGTTTGATCTATCAACATCAATTTGCAAGTCAAGTCTCAAGTATTCCTACACTTACATGAGTGCAAGGGTAAAAAGCTCAAGGCTCTGCAATGCAGATGATTCAGTTTTCAGATATACTTCTGGCAAAGTATCCACAGTGAGTCAAAATAGAATACTGGCTGACAATAAGACAGTAAACCCATTAAATTTCAGTCAACAAAGGCCAAAACAAGCAGTTGTTTGCATCAAAATAGCAATGTATTCATTTTGAAATCACAACCAATAATTGTAGGCTCCTCAAAAGTAATATATCACAAAATGTTGAGGAAGATCTATGTACACCCCAATTAGGGCTGCACAATATATCAAAAATTGATTGTCATCGCAATAATAGCTTGTGCAATATGCATATCACAAGAACTGCATAAACTGCAATAAATGGTTGACTCAAAAGTTTGCATTTGTCACTCAGATGGAAGCTTAAAGTATTTCACCAATTGAATGGAGCCCTTCATGTATTTGGTCAGTTGGATGGATCTCTTCATATTTAAAAACAGGCTGGAATGGAAATGATTAATGTTTTTAAGGTTGTTTTTTTGGCTTTGAACCCAGAGCAGAAATATATCAGCACTACATACTAGAGATGCTCAATATTGACTTTTTGCCAAAATTCTATTTGCCGATATTGTTCAACATTTAATTTCCGATTCCGATATTAAGGTGACATCACATATCTCCTGTCAGGGACATTATGCCTGCTTTTTAATACCCCACTGGATGCATTCCATAGGTACACATTGTCTGTACAAAAATAAAAACAAATGAACTGAAGTTAGGGGGAAAGTGCCATATTTATTTTTAACATTTTGTCTCAAACAATAGTTTGGATCATGCTCTCCCTGAGATAATCCAGTTTGATGTCATCAATCACACACAGGTGAACGTCTCTGGACCACAAGCATTTATTAACACATTTTGGTCAAATCCAGGCATTAATTTATCTGGATTTTGTAATCAGACGAAAAAAAGCAATACAGATATATAGAGATTTTACATTTTTATGCTAATATCAGACCGATAGGCCGATATCGGACATCACTACTACATACTTATGTATTTGTTCATTTATTGCAAGTCATATAGTCATCGCAAAATAAAGCACTGTTATTGCACATTGCAGGTTTTCCTAATATCTTGCAGCCCTAACCCTAATAACAAAGTAAACCTTTGGATAACACAATAAAACAGGGTCTGTTATTTCCAGATAAGCACCTAGCATGCAACAGCTTTATGGTCATACCTACCACAATCATAAAAAATTTACTAACTGTTAACTAATATCGAAATAAATAACATTTCAATGTCATTGCTTATTGGTTTTATTCTGCTATTAGTTCTATTGTGAATAAACATCATGAAACTTAGAAATGTGCCTATTATGTTACAAAATAATAATGATACTGTATACTTGTTTATATTTTTAGGAGCCACCACGATCCCCCTGCTCTAACTTTCAACATATAATTTGTTTTACCCAATGTCAGAGAAACAGGTCCAGACATTCTCTTTAGTATTCTGTGCACACATGCAGTAAATGGCACATGAGACAGACTCTCACAGCTAGACATTTAATAAAAGGAGCATCTGATAGAGAGCATAGAATGTGATGCAAAAAATACATAGTAAAAACTGCAGTATGTCTTTTTTTTTTTGCAACAAAGACAAAATATCAACACCATCAGATTAGGCCATAATTGATTTTTATTGCTATTGTTGATGATACCAGTCACTTCTTGTATGTACTTATTCAGTAATGTTAAAGTAAACAGAAAAAGCAAAATACAGACCAGCAGAAAAGAGAATGGAGCAAAAACAACTTTATAGATAATCAATCATATAAAAACAAAAATAGGCTTACAAATATTAACTATAGAATCTTCCATATGTAGGGCTGCAATAGTGGTAATTGCTGCAATCTTATAATCCTGAGGATACAAGTTTAAGCCCAGGTTGCATCAAGAAAGGGATCCGGAATAAAACAATTGTCAGATCATTCATGAGTTCACTCCCTGTAGCGTCCCCTGCAGAAGGGAGCAGCCAAAAGAAAAAGAACCATATGTCACACAAGAAATGGATTGGAGCTCACTCTTTGTGGCCTAGCATTAAATTAACTGTCTGGAGCAGATAACAAAAATCTTAATGATTTAAAATAATATTAATGTCTTCCAAACACACACCATCTATGTGAGATAATAGTCAGGGAATTTAAATTAAATAGCAGGTCCATTCCTGAAGTGCCGAGCCTCGCTGTCCACAGTATGGTATGCTTGTTTGTCTTTGTGTCTATGGTGTATAATGATGTGATTGTGATGCTGTATTTCTGAGTGTTTTATGTGCTGCAGAACAGGAACCTGCTGTAAAACAGCAATTATGCTGAGTCAGGCTTGATTTTTAGTAATCTTTTCCTGTTAAATCAATCAATCAATCAATCAATCAATCAATCAATCAATCAATCAATCACAGGGAAAGATTGACGAACTGAACCGACACATTAGACATGCTCACACACAGACACACATACATGTCCTAGAAATCAGGTCTTTAATCTGCTGGCTGCCGAGTGGGCAGGCTGGCTTTACAGTCCTGTCAGATTAAATGGTAAAACATCCACATTTATTTAGCATCTTTTAACCCTGTTTCGGTCCAACAAATCACTTTATAATGTGTTTCTCTCCCACTCAGTGACAAACAGACAGCCCTTTTTTATAGTTTTGCACACAATACGCAGTGCTTTTTTCTGCACATCCACATAAAAATGAGCAGGAACAAATTGGGGTTCAGTGTTTTGCCCAAGGATACATGTAGAACTGCTAGGGAAAGAACCATGAATATTTCAATCACAAGGAAGTGCAGATTGTGTATCGTTTTGTAAAACAGACTGAATGCAACCAAAAAATTTAAAGATAGATAAAACCTTAAGATCTGCAACCCACAATCTTGACTTCGACCCATGCTGTCAACATATCGGTTTAAAAAATGTCTTTTCATAGGCTGGTAGAACATGTCCAGACAGCTTAAACCTGCTGACTGAATGCTTTTTTAATACCTGTAATTGGTACTTTGACCTCTCAATCGAGACTGTAGTCAGCAAATGTAGGGCTGGTGAAGTTATGGCACATCTGGTTGAAGAGATGAGACAAGAATTACTGTATGAGAGGTATGTCTCTATGTCTATGTGTGTTACTTTGTGGGCCGTCCAGGATTTTATAGTGCAACATACACACATATTAAAAGGAGTGATAAAAGACAGAAGTTACACAGCTAGACAGATGAGTCACATTATGATTCAGAAATATGGACACCCTCTACAAATTTATTTAATCATCAAAGCGAAGCTTAAGTTGTAGGTTTTTAAAACCACGGTCCCACGATGGGACGCCTTGTTTGCAGAACTAGTTTGGTTACTTGTCCTTTAAATAAAGGACAACATGCTGCACTGAAAAGAGTCTTCATCATTGGTCTTCAAAACTCAATGAGGTTTCCCAGCACACAGCGCAAGCATTAGCAAAGCCGCAACAAAAGATCCAACGGATTGCCCTACAAGCTTGTAATTACTGCGTCCTTGAATGGGATAAGGGGCTGTTTGCCTGACACCATTGGCTTTCAATCAGGCACCCTACCATTTAGTCCACTGGCTCTCCCTGTCTCCTAATCTTCCCCTGCTCTGAAGGCTGACTGGGCCATTGGACAGCCAGCACAAAGGTCTCTCTGTGCTGGCTTGGGCAAAACTGGGGCCTCATTCCAACACACTGAAGTCTTTGAAAATTGCCTGGCACGAGAACGTCACTTTGGCCATGCAAATGAAGTTTGTTGGAGAAACCAGATGATTTAAAAGCTTGCTGAGGTAAAGAGCAATGCCTGAACCAGATGAGGTTTAAGGAAACCAAATCTTAAAATGTCAGAGGATACAACAAGCAGAGGGAATTAAAAAAAAGACTCATCTGGGCAGAAAAATGAGTAATATCAAACCAGCTGTCTGGTCTGTGATTGTTGGAACACAGAAACTAGTAGATGGCTAAAACTTGGAGTAAAAACAATAAATTTTGTGACTCCTGCACAAATAATTTGCTGTCACAGAAGGAGTGTTGATGAGTGGGGAGGTAAACTGAGATCTCAGCACTTTCACAGAGATACTGCCCCACCATGAAAATCCATAAGTGTAGCAGTCTGTCTCACCTGTTTTACGTCTGCTTCCTCCTACGGTTCATCTAGGTACCCAAGCACCACGCATAAACCTGCCCATACGATTGAGCAAACTCGAGAACCTAACACCTTGAGGGAAAAACAAGCAGGCATGTTGGCAGACAAACAACACAAGCACCATCCAAACCACGAGTCGAGATCCTGGAATTTCACCAATTTTAGAGCAGGAAGTGATGAATGCCTGTGTGTGCAGAGAAAAGAAGTAAGGCAAGTTTGGGCAGATTGAAAGAGAGAAGTGCAACGTTGACTGTCCCAAGTAAAATTCAATTATAAAACACTTTAAAGTTTTTTTCCCTATTAGCATGGCTTTTGTTGCGAGTTTGGATCAATGCAAGACCAGCTGCAGATAAGTCAGATGTAAAAAGATAAGAACTGCCCAGATGAGGAATCCAACTATGGTATGTACACAAGCAGTGCAGAATGTAGGTGTAACATTTCAATAAATAGTGACAGTGCATGGAAACCTCTTTGTGACCATTGTCCTGGGATGCACTGCCGCTGCTCRGCCCCAAACTCTGGGCCTCTCACTATCACTGCAGCACAGCTCAGTAAACAGTAGGCAGGAGCAAACCACTGGCAAAGTGGATTTCGCTCACAGCTTTACACAAGAAGACAGTTCTGGATGACTGCCAGAGCATATTCATTTCCATCATATCCAGCAGGGTGTCCTCGATCCTTCCCTTTCTTTTATCTCGACAGCACTCTGCCAGGGTTTCACGTGGGAGACACAGCCGAATAAATAAACACTTGAAACACTTGACATAGTTTGTAGTCAGTGGTGGTAAACCTGCTAAACTATTTCTAATTATTAGGGTGGGCCACAATTTTGACAATGAAGGCCTTTGTCTGGGGCACGGAAGGCCAATTACCATAAAAAAGCCGCTAAGTGCGCAGCTAACATCTTAGGTGGTCTCCTTATTCAGACAGAAAAAACACCACTCCTTCCTTTCCTTTCTAATAAACAATGATAAAATCACAGAACAAAGAGCTGAAGTCTGTGATCGTAAACAAGATTATGGAAAACTTGATTTATTCAAAAAGTGAATATGAGCATCATCATCCTGAATAGATGACTTGTCGTAAAAATAAAAGATTTTGATCTCAGTTTCTAGAAAGCAAGGTTGTGGACAACACTGGAGAAGAAGTGTGCTGCCTGCAGAGGAATGTCAAAAATCATAATGAGGCGGTGGCTGAACAGCACCAGTTTGAGGTTTAAAAGTGGAAGCCTGCTTTAAGGTGCACTTTCCCTCTTGTTGCCCCCTCTGCCTGACTCTACCTCTCAGACTCCATTAGGAACAGTGAGATAATGCTGCAGACAGACAGGTACATGCTGAGACAAAGGCCCCCTGAAAGATATTCATAGGACAAAGTCCAGAGGACCAAGGTTTACAGTGCGAGATTGACAGTGCACAAGGCTTGGCTCATGAAAACATTCCTTTCAAACTGATGACAGCTAACCTTTTTTTTTTAAAACCAAATCAGTGTGCTTAATCGAAACCAGCCTATTTTACTTGTTCTGATGGTATTTTCAGATTGCCTGTGTCACAAAGAGACTTCAGTCTCTGCCATTTTAATCAAGGCTGTCACAACCTATACAAGATTAAGTTACATCATTACAAAGTTTTCTCTCGAAACAGCAGCTAATGTTACCCCGTAAAAAAAATGTTCCCCAAAATGATTTTTTTTCCAGGAGCTTAAAACTTACTTTTAAATCTAAATGACAAAGCAAAACCACATAAAATAACTATTTTTGCAAACACTTAAACAGCAAGGGAGAACCAGAAACATTTGGAAATAATTAAGCATCTACTGTATACAGTATTGTAGTTGTGATCGGTTTTAGTCCAAAGCACTTCTTTGTTGATTTGTGTCCTTTTTGTAGAAGAAAACAAAAAGAGAAGAATTGTAAATGCTAAAATGACAAAAAAAAAAAAAAAAAAAAAAAAAAACAGTAGGGTTTGCTGAAACGTTTTATGTTTATTTCATGCATTTAGCTATGTATCTTATCTACCCCGGTGCAAAAAAGTTAAGCTATCGCTCAAACGAGCAACTTCAAGTGCCCAGCGATGTTATCAGTTATTTGTCATGTAATTGGCATTTTCAAGCATGTTAGTATGATACGGATTGTTGCTGAAAACATTCTCAAATGCTTGTCTGAACAAAGATAAGTTCTGTTTTGAAATTCCATTTTAAAATGAAAACAAATCCATGTGCCTGTTTTCTGTTTTCCTCATTTCAGTCGTCCTTAAATACAAAGAAAAGAAGAGAAAAACAAAAGTGCTATGAAACAATGCAGTACATCAAAAGAGCTTGAATAAAATTAACCCCCAAAAATATTCACTATTCTTTACTCTACCAACTGCAGTGTTTGCCATGTGGGATTGCACAAGGGAAGCTAAACATTAACTCTAGCTCACTGCTTGTGAAGGTCTTTGGAGTCACTGCAGTTTCTGGAGTAGCAGCCTACTGCTTTCCTATTACAAACTTCTGCTTAGAGCTGCAGTTTGTGATGAGCTACAGATACAGAAGCAGCTTATCTGTGATCAGAAATTACTTTGTTATAGCAGTCAGGTACAGATTACACCTGCAGACTGATTGTTAGAAAGCTCAGTGCTCAATAGCCTTAACAGGTTTTGCTGCACACGTGTGGCAATTTCCATTCAAGAGACCAACTGTCAAAAGCTGACAATGAAGCTCAAAGGTCATCCTGTGTCAACTACAACTCTAACAAACCTTTGCTTGTGGATAGCCAGTAGTCCTAATCACTGTTACTTTGTTGCAGCTTCTGAAAAATAACTGTAAATGGCTCTCAAGGTCATACTTTAATTTTTTCTCAGTGTATCTTTTTTCAGCCACTCTTTTTTCTCCAAGTGAACAAGATCTTTGATTTATATGGGAAAGTTCCCCAGTGGTAAAGCAATCTCATTACTTGTGTAGTGCCCCCCACCCTACGCTTTAATTATCAGCTATGAAATAGTTAAAGGGTGAGTTCTTCTTTTATTTTCACATACACTGCACATGTCAGAAACAAACACTAGATGTGTTAAAACTGCAAACATTGCAAACTGAGATGTTAACTTATTGCAACAGTCGTGATAAACAGTGTTTACATTACCAGGCTAAATTTTGTTTAAAATTATCAAGATCACCCATTAAATATTAACATATCTTTGAGGCTGAGACAGTATTGGAATCAAACTGTACATTTTTGCTACTAAAGTTTTATATCTTTTTTTTGTATGGTAGAAAAACACAATCATTATTTGTGACTGCTCGCGTTTTGTCTTGTTGAACTTTGTGAAAACATTTCGTTGCAGGGCGCCTTGTTAAATATCACTATGAAGAATGAGGCATAAAGGTGTTTTCCTTTAATTTCCTTTTAAAATATCCCCCACCTCCCCACCCATCCCCACCCCTTTAATATCTGGAAAGCAGTAAACCAATTTGTTACCAAACAAACCCTCTCCGCTCAGCGTGGGGCTGGCACAAGTTCTCAAGTGTTGGTATGAGGCAGTTTCCTTCAGTTGAGGATTAAAATAGAAGGATGGGAGAGTAGCAGCTGTATAATTAATGGTATTGAAGCAACGAGGAGGCTTCAGTGAATAGTTTGTGTGCTTGCTGTCTATAATTCTGCCTCCTCATCGGGGGATGGGACCCAGCCAGGGGAGCTGACTAACACTTCCAAGCCTGCTATTACTTCATTCTCAGATCATAGTTGTTTGAGAGCAAAACAAATCAAACTACATCAAAAGTGTTGCTTGTCTGTCACGTGTATGGTTTGATCTGACTGATTGCTCAATTAGACCAAAGGTCTGCAACCTTTATAATCAAAGGATCTGGTCAGAGCCACAAAACCTACTTGAGGTTTAAAATGAAAACTATTGTTATAAAAGAAAACTTTGCTTGTTGCACTATACCATTAGTCTAAACACAACTACACAACTGAGGCACAAAGGAGTGTTAGGGGTAAGATCGCTTCAACTGCTTTTTACGAAGTGGTTTCATTTCCGGACTCAGGGATTTTGTGAATGAGGCCGATATTTCAGTTAAAATACATCAGCAAAAATATTTATCCGAGTATAGTACTACGCCCCAGCTTTGTGCATGATTTTATGGATAAAATTTTACGTATTATACTTGAATAAATACAGTAACTATGATAAATTATTGCCATTTATTGGTATTTTTACACGTAAAGCAAAAGACCAAACTCTTATAAAAAAAGAAAAAGTAACATTGTCTCTTGTTTGATTATAAAACTGAGAGAGAACTAAATATGGTTATCTGGTTCAAAACATCAATATTTATTTCTGTTAGTTTGGTCAAAGCAACAGAGAGCCACTGAAGAGGAAACAAAGAGTTGCATGTGGCCCCAGAGCCATAAGTTGCAGACCGCTGCACTAAACTGATGCCACATCCGCTGTAATAGAGATGTAGAATAAATAGAGGAGGTCAATGGGTAAAAATCCAAACATTAATTAGAGCATATGGAGAGGTTTCAGTGTGTTGAACAGACTGCCACAGGCATCCAGTGAATACACAAACTGCATCATAGCAAAGCAATAATTCTGTGTACGTGTCGACATCAGGGAGTGCTGCTGGCTCAGCACATCATATCTGGGAATAACCCAATACAGTCATTTACTCCTATGGCCCCATTAATCCTACCAGAAACAAACTAATCAATCTACTGGTGACCACAATCAGATTTAGTTTAATCAGCCATGACCAGAAGCCAGCTGAATCAGATATACTATCTGTTTTATCAGTCTCAGACCCAGAATACTATTCATGCTCATAATAGCATAAATCATTTTTACACACAAGTACCAAATGTGTTTTTGTAAAATATGCAGACAATTCAATCTGGTTTATTTCCCTCATGAAAGGCAGGAGGTGATGCAAGCAGTAGGATAGAAAGTTGCTGTGTTTTGCTCTGTTAACAGCACTAAGAAAAGCAGACGAAGCTCATTTAGAAGTATACCTAAAAGAGCATTGCTTTGCTTTAGTACTGATATCAACCAAGTATAATACTTGGTTGATATCAGTACTAAATATATATGTATCCACAGTAAAGCAGTACACAGGTCAGCAGAAAAAGAATGAAAAATAATTTGCTCCAGTCCACATAAAAGGCTCACTTACAATACAATCTCATGAACTCTTGTGTTGCATGTTTAAATTGTTTTGCTAAAAATAATTTTAATCAGATCATCTATAAACAAAATCCAATCCTCCAAAACCTAAGCCTTTACTGTGTTATACTGTGATACTGAAATATGGTGACAGTATTTAGAAATTATGACGGTATATAAACCCTCTGGAGCCTAGTCACATGACCTATTTAAATTCCTCTATCCGGAAAGATACGCTTTCTCTGAGACTCCGTTTCAATTTGTGTCAAAGTAGAGACTTCAAACGATACACCAGTTTGCAAATTTTGTTGTTGGCCAAATAAAACTGGAGTTATGATAAACAGTATACACCACATTTTTTTTCTGAACATGGCCGTCCTATTTGATGTAAGTTGCAGCAGCAGGGAGAAAGAAACAAGGTAGTGTCATGGAAAAAATTGTGCAATCTGTCATCGGTCTCATTCTTCTATTGAGCCAACAAAACACAGACCCTCCGACCTGCTTTCTGACCGAGGCCCAAAGTCCACCCTGCCCCAGTAATACCCTATACCATGGACGGTATTATAAAAAAAGATAATAGGTTGGTATGAAAGAGATCAATAATGACCAACCCTAAAATTAGGCCCATTTTTATAAAATAGCAAAAGGTTGAATTAAAGAACAGGATTACACCTGCCTAGTATGCAAATGTAGGCCTGGGATAAGGACAGCGTCAGGAGAAATCAGTGATGTCTTCTTGTACGACTGTGTTTGAGCAGCAAGTCGATCGACAGCAGGCTGACAGATTCTCATGTGGATATGACAGAAACCTGTGATGTTTGGAAGTCATCCCCTGGMTGTCCGCTCACATCCTCTGCCTCACTACACAGGTAGCAAACAAGCCAATCACAGACTGATGGGAGGATAGAATCCCAATTATCTTTTTATACTACAAAAAACAATAAAATACAATAATCAGAACTATTACAGGATCGAATACTCCCATAAAGAGGGGAAATAAAAATCAGTTGAGTGTGTGCAAAAATGCTTACATATCTCAGAYAAAACCTTCTAGTTTATGTTCTGTTAAATAAAGTCTGTCCATCCTCAATTTAAAATGAAACAAACAATAATACAAAACACATATTTAAATAAAGTATGTGTTAGGGCAGGGATCTGCAACCTGCGGCTCTGGGGCCACATGTGGCTCTTTGGTCCCTCAGAAGTGGCCCTTTGAAGACTATATAAT
>NW_013952404.1:5285992-5292194 GCF_001266775.1 Austrofundulus limnaeus | reverse complement strand
AATCGCAGTTGTAGCTTGTTTTTCAGCTCTGGACACATTTTATTAGTGAGCCAAGTAGCAGAAATGGCTCTTTTGATTATAAAGGTTGCAGACCCCTGTGTTAGGGGGAACATTTCTCTGAAAGAAAAAGATAACGTGTTCAAAAAATGTGGCATATTATCAAATCCTGCTGCAACAAAAAGTTTTTACAAGATGCGATAAGGGCCAAAACTGTGACCAGTTACTCACAATTATACTTCTGGACTTTATTTGTTGTTCTTTCTAAGCTTGGAATTGTGTGCATAAGAAAGCAGGTTTTCTCGCAAAACAAATAAATTATTCTTATCTTTAAGCCTTTGGAATGGAGTGAATTTTTGTTATTTGCAAATCTTGTAAGTGCAAGACATTTTTAACAAACTTCAGCAAGATATTGCACAACTACACCCTCATTTACAAAATCTTTAGATTAAAAAAAGGCTAGACTAGAAAAACAAAATGAAGTGTTATAATTACGTAGGAATGGCAGCTCAAGTTGTTTGTCATTTTTACGAGCCTGTGGCCAGTTGGTGTTTTGGACGTTGGGGTGGTTTGATCAATCGGTTTGGGAAAGACTGAACCAACAGAAGAAACACGAGCTCCTCYGTAGCAGCAGCACTCTGACCACAGGCTGTTTAAACGCTCCACAGAGAATGTAATCAGATCCACCAGAAGTTGCTCTGCACATCCTTTCAAGATCATTTTCATCACTCAAACTGATCTCCTGATCGATCAGCATCTGCTTGGCCCACAAGAATATATCTCTGCAGCAATCCAAGTGAAGCACATAAATTCATTACTGATGGATGATAGGATGWGTTTTAAATGCACAGGTCACTACAAGCTGGCAAATAACAGAAGGGAATTAAAGTGCTACATGAGAAAAAAAACAAGATCCTAGCTGTGAAAAAGGAAAACACAGCCAGCTATCCTGGAATGCCAGAATTTAAGTGAAAGCTTGATTAATATCTCCTCACACTTGCCAAATATTTCCTCTACAGCCACCAGGCATTCACTAGTGAACAAGTTGTGCGTGCACATTTAAGCTTGCAAMGAGGAGGTAATAAGAGAAGGTTCTTGCCGGATAAGCACTTTAGCAACACAAGAGGGAAGGACACAAAGGAAGGCCATCTTATTATTATCCAGGCAGAAAAGCTCTGGGGAATCCGCCACGTCTCTGGAGACTGACTGTTCTGTCCCCTGCAGYTCAAAGGAAGGACTAATTTCCAAACTGAGAAATTATTTGAAAGCCCAGGTGAGTCGTGACAATCAGCATCATATATGAGAAATGACAGGAAGCCCCTAAATCCCTCTTGCCCTGCTGGGAAATCTTGACGAGGACCTAAAACCTAACAAAAGCAAAGCAAAGTTACACATGTAAAGAGTTTCCAGCCATTGATTTTGGCACGTGTCCAGTGCATAGCAGAGTGCACTTCCAGTCCAATTATAAACAGTCAGGCCGCAGAGGTAATCAATTTATACAAAGTCATTTGGACTGTGATAAGTCACCTGGTGTTGCGTAACAGTGGTGCCCTCCTAAATCACAGCAAGCACAGTGTAAACCTGCACAGCGTGTTGCTGCTGGTTTGTGCAGCATTCCAAACCATCCCTGCAACTGTGGTCCATCGTGTTTTCAAGCTGGTTCCCTGCAAACCAGCCCGCACTCCAGGCAGCCGCTGCAGCAGTTGAACTACAGCTGCGCTTTCAAAAACACAACAAAAGCCAATAATACTGCAGCAAGATGGAAATCAACAATACCAATTGTGTTGAAGACTCTTCTAGTTTCTTTTTAATCTTGTCATGGTTTAAGGATAGAGATAAACAAATTGGACTTTGAGCATGCTCACTAGGGCTGCCGAGAACAGTCAGCATAGTCGACATAATAGATTATGATATTTCATCGATGTCAAACATTTTAGTCGACAAACAAATAAATGTCTAAATCTTTTAATTTCTTAAACCTTTTAACCGAAACAAATACTTTTCTCCACTGTTCATATGTGCTGCCTACAGCCGTCGAGTTCCAGTCTGTTCCGCCTGAGCTGGAGTTTCAAACTGTCACGGTAGATAAAGCAGAGTCCGCTCTGCGACGGTGTCAAACAGAATGAGTTATAAAAACTTTGCAAAGGCCGATAGGGTCGAAAGTTTGGGACTACTTCAAGCCTGCTAACAATAAAAGGGTCTCTGCAAGGTTTTTATGGCTTTCAAGATCAAACAAGAACGCACTCGGAGCTTCTGATGGGACGTCRAATGGAAAAGTAAAATAAAATGAAACTGCAAAGTTTTTTCAGCCACTATGCACACAATGAAGTTAGACAGGTTGTCTGCTTTTCAAGGGAACACACAGTTGAGGACACTTTTAGGCTTATTGTTGAGTGTCCGACTAACTGACTTTGTCCCGGTGTTGTGTTGAGTTGTGTTCCCTCAAACAGAAGCATAAAATCACCTCATATTTATAGCAACAACGATAACAGCTAAGCTAGTTCTCTAGAGATATACCACAAATGTCTAAAATGCTTAAAATAAACAGGGGTACAACCTCTATTCGCTTTCAACACTTAGTTGTGTCCAACTTTTTCTGTGGTTTCAGCTGAGCTTCTTGTGTAGGAAAGCAAGGCCCAGGATCCAGGAATATGTCAGTGAAACACACAGGAAACAGGCAAACGAAAAGAGGAAAGGCTGGGACAGCAGCCATGTTTGTTATGATCCGGATCTATCTGCACTTTGCACCTGAAACAACAGAACAAAAAAAAGGACCACAGTGAAACTTCCCTGACTGTGTACTACAGTGTTACACGTGGTATAGATTAATTGAACAAAAATAGGAGGGTATTTGCTTCCTAAAAGAATGTGTGAGGTCATAAAAGGATATTCTGCATGAAAACTCAGTGGGAAGTTTTCCTGCATGCTTCACTCAGTCAACCTGCTTGTGTTTGTTTATAAAGTTCTTTGAAATGTGCAGAGTTTGCCTCAAAGCGCTCTGATTCATCCCTCCGAGCTTTACTGAGAGCAAAGCGGGAGCTCGCAGACTGGAAATGAATTCCTGCATTCCAAAGCAAAGGACATGGACTTCTGGAGCACATTCTAAGTTTTAACTCAGGGAAGCAAGTAATCCACAACAAGAATGCTTTCACTGTCTAGATAACTTGAAGTTTTATCTGATCAGACTTATTTGGAGCTGGAGACAAGCTCACACTGTGTTGTTTGACATTCTAGCTTTACGACATGAAACATAGCAAATGCAGCTCCTTAATGTAAGAAAACAGTTTTAAACTTAAAGGAGGAATGAGGACAGACCTGTCTACGCATCAAAAACTGTGCAAAAGTCAGACTTAACCAAAAAAACCCTGTGCATTCCTTTCTGCTTTTTTTTCCCCTCTCTCTACTCTTTTTTGTATGTGGAATTATTTTCCAAACGCTGCCCACCCGTGCTCTGCGTGAGGCGTGGGCTTGCAGCTCTCCCCGATGTTTGGATTCTTCTCCTCCGAGCCGAGCTCTGTAATCTCTTCCAGAGAAAGTGCTCGGGTCGAGAGAGGAGACGGTGAAGCAACTGGCAGACATGTCGAGACAATACCGAGCGCGTCATCAATGTGTGGCAGCGGAGATAGCCCACAGCAACACATCATCATCATCATCATCATCATCATCATGAGAACCCCGGATTTTGTTATGGAACACCTTTTTTTCCCCTTCTCTCGCTGTCATTTTTTTAAAATGGTTGTTTTCTATTATGCTCAAATACTTTTTCCATCTCCGTTTTCTGATCTGTACTATTTTCAGCTTATGTGAGGTTTGATGGGGAGTAGAGGATGGGAATTACTCAGTGTCTGATCTCAGCCTGACTGTGGGTTTTGGTTTRGGCTTAAGAGCTGGAATCAGAATGACACAAACCAGACACAAAGATTGYTTTGAATCATGAGAATAAGTAAGAGACCACCAAATGGAGGCCAAGATGTTGGTCGGGAACAGATCATTGTGGCACTCTGCACCTGTCCCACTGGTTACATCCCCTGCACAGATAATGACAGGGTTTGAMCTGCTGGTAAATTTGGGGTCGAAATTTCCAAAACTTTGTCTCAGGTGGGGGAATTTGTCTTTGTAAGCATAACAATGAAAAGAGATTACATAATCACTATTGTGRCCCCTGAGCCGTCAGCTTTTCTTCCATCAAGCCAGCGTACAGTCAACCATCCGACCCAGACAAAAAGAACATTCCAACAATTTAACCAGCAGGAAACCTAGACCCATAGTCACAYCTCATTACGGTCAAACKCATCCGCCTCATCTGTCACCAGCAAAAAGATGATCACGCTACACCCACCCCAGGCTACATCATCCCCAAGTCATTTGACCTCTGACTACGAGCTGACTAAAATCAGACGCATTGCTCATGGAGCTGATTGCACTTCTCCTTTTTTTTTTATTAAAACAAAGTTGTATATGTTCAAGTTGTTACTCAAGTTCGGGTCAAAATCTTAGGAATATGTGACTCATCTTCCCGTCTGTCACAACGTGTGAACAAATGAGCCCGAGCAAAAATTACACCCAAAACTCCAAGGGTCACATCTCAGCATCTGTTTAGTGGCTCATTTAATGAGTCCTTAGTATCAAGCAGGTGGAAAAAAAAGGTCACAAGATTCACACTAATCAGTCGGGTGGTGCTGAATTTACCCACGGTGCCATATTTTAATTCCTAAAATATGAAGAAATAGCATTTTTAAAAAGAGCACAGTCTACTGAAGAACTGAATCCATAAAGATAAAGTGCACTTTAAGCTAGAGAAGCAATAAATAACAATAATCTCATTATGCTATAAAACATAAACAGTTAATTCATGCAGCGGCAGCCAACACATTCCTTAGTGGCAAATTATAAAGCAGCACAAAGCTCCTCTCGTTGTTTCCTTTTATCTTTGTTCAAGCTATTCCCTTTGAGTCAATCCACAGGAGACAACAGAAAAATAAGCCTAACTTAGCAACAGGAAACATCCTTATGTGAATATGTCCTCTGCACAAACTCCACAACAAAGGAGAACAATTAAAGTTATTGTGTGGGAACTATGGTGCAAAAAAAGTGAAAACAGAAACACAATCCTTCAGTAATACATCAGCGCAACGACTATTCATAGTGACGAGAAATACGAGAGGTGGTATTCATATCCCCTGAAGGGGCAAATTTTGCTTTTAGATTCCTTTGAATGGATCTGTTCATCCTGTCCTTACTCAAATTAGTCCCAAGTCCTGCTGAGATGAGCCATTTTTAGGCCCATGTAGCAACAGATGGAGCATTCTTTCTCTATAATAAAGCTGCTGCATTTGCGTTGGATTTATCCTCTGCAAGGAATCCCATCAAAAAATACGGAGCAGTCTGGTGGAAGATTAGACTCAGCAGTAAAGGTGGCGGTGGAGCTGTGATCAGTCATGCCCACCGCTGCAGGTCAGCTAATCGCATGGAGAATGCTAAAAATCCTTGATCCTGGCCCACAGCTAAACTCAGCGGCTTCCTGTTTATTTTTATTTTTACACGGGTTGGCCAAAAAGCACTGTAATTATATTTGCGTGTGTAAACACGACTATAACCCTAAACGGCCCTACAGTGCCTCACCTTCTCTATTTTCTCCTGCTATGATTAAGGGAATGTTTATTACCCACCACCAAAAGAGCAATAATGGTTCTGCGTAGTGTTTGTATTCGTGTTTGCTCTGGTAGTAAAATATCTCATGAGATTTTATTAAAAGTTTCAGATATCAATTATTGGATGTACAGCAGACCTTACCAAACAAAAAAATGGCTACAACTTAGACAATTTTTCAAATATTGACCTAAAGCTCAGTGTTGTTGTAGATGACCATCAGCCTCAACACATATTTTGAGCATGACATATTTGTTTAAAAGCTTGGCATTAACTTTTGAAATAGGGATGCACAATATATCGGCATTAATATCGGTTTGGGCCAATATTGGTCATTTTCTAGAATATCGTATCGGTCCGATATTTAAAACTGGGCCGATATTAACGTCCGATATTGATTTCCCACTTTTTATCTTTAGTTTCTGTTTTGGGAGGGGAGATGGTTGGTTGAGCAGCATCTGTTTGATCATGATTGTGATGTTGACACTGCACAGGAATAACTGAAGTACAGCCATGTCAGAGGTCTGGTTGTTTATTTACGGTATCAAAAAAAAAA
>NW_013952404.1:5278328-5285890 GCF_001266775.1 Austrofundulus limnaeus | reverse complement strand
TCTCTCTCTCTCTCTCTCTCTCTCTCTCTCTCTCTCTCTCTCTCTCTCTCTCTCTGCTCTGGAGTCTCGCGAGAAAAATTCCGAGGGGGAGAAAGCAAAGCGTTGCCGTGGCAACAGGGCTCACCTGTAGAGCACAAGGTGGGGGAAAAACAACAACCAGAAGAGCTACCACTCTGCGTTGAAAACATGGAATAAAAACTACGGAAACTAACGGAGGACAGCTAAAATGTTTCGGTTGCTGCTTTGTCTAATTTACTTTTGATGTAAAGCTTTTTTTTATTTGTTGTAGGTAGTTTGCTACGACCAGATGCTGTTATGTTTTATAAAATTAGCATTTCATCGATGTAACACCGAATTTAGGTGATTTTGTATTGATTTTGTCACAGTGTTACTTCCTGGGAAACCCATTTGAACTGGAATAAGGCCTGAGGCACAAAAGCTTCATTTACTGATCTATGACTACAGAGTACACAAATTAAAAAATTACCATTCAGAAATAGTCAGAATTCGTTTAACACACCACAGTTCATAGTTCAATTTTTTCAGATTACACAGAGAAACTCATCTCTTCAACATAAAGGATCTTTGGTGATTTTTTCTGCATACTGTTTGCAGTTGAGGCCCTTGACACATCTTCCACAGTATTAAAATTATCTTCTCTAGTATTTGCCTTACTAAAAAAGGTAATCATCTGACAATCAAACATAGACCAGCAGAGCTATGGGAAAYATATATTAATCACAAGTCTTTGTGCATCATGTAAAACCAAACACTGTAAAAGTAATGTGCTACAAAATGAAAGCTGTATGAAGTGTCAACAACTTGGGTGTTTGTGCCCCCACAGCTGAATACTTTAGGGCACTGCCAGGCCCATGTTGCCTGTGGCTCTGACATCATGAGCTGATGAGGATGTGAGCGAATGTGCAGGAAATCCAATGCTAATCTGCAGACCCTGCAAACAAAGCCCCTCTGTACAGAGAAAACTAACTAGCTGGATGACAGCTTTTCACACATAAGCAAGGTTGATGCTCTCCTAAACGACTGATTTAGCACTTGTCTTTTGGCAGTACTGCATTCCTGCATCTGCAAAGACTACTGGTATCAGCAAATTTCACTTGCAGCTCCAGTAATTTATTGTTCAAAGGAGACCTCAGAGACAAGAGGGCGTTAAAATTAATTCCACATTCTTCCTGCGGTATTTCAAGTCATATCATTTTATTCACTGCATCTATTTATTTGCACCAGTGTAGCACATCTTCACAGCAACTTTTACTGAATTTATGGTCCGAAAAGAAAGCGCCTTAACTGGAGACAAGTGTTGGTTTCCAGGGTTTTATTTTAATTTGTCAGTGTGTGTTTGGAATGTTAATTCATAAAAGCAGGACTGAAGTTTGCTGTTTGCAAGATTAGAAGAGTAGCACCATCTGCTGGCAACTCAAGCACAGGACAAAAAAAAACAAACAAGATGCAAAGCTACGCCATCCTAATGAACGAGTTCTTTAAAATGGTGTTCTTTGCATATACTTTGAAAAACACAAAGAATCTATACATCCACAGTTGTTAAGCACTTAAAAGGTYTCAGACGATATCCCCTCAGCTTTTCAGAATATCACCCTCATTCATTAAGGCTTTAACGTGTGGAGGGCAGAGTGTCGACTTTGACAGTTACAGATGGAAAGTCATTAGGAGGCGGAGGCTATTTTTAGGCCTTAGTTAATCTAAGAAGTCTTTGAATGTCAGGCTCTATTTCAATGGTGGGGAACTTTCTGCTGTATCTCTTAAAGGGCTCCCCCTCTGGCCCGATGAGGAACTTCTCAAAGTTCCAGGAGATATCCATCCTGCTGATGGGACTCCAGACCAGGAACTTGGGATCCTGCATGAGGGAGCWGGGGTCGTCGTCGGGATAGGGGAGCTTGTTTTTCAGGTAGGCAAAGACCGGATGTGTGTTTTCTCCATTGACGTCGCACTTCTCGAAGACACCGAAGTTGGGTTTGAAGCCACCACCTGGACGCACGTGCTGCAGTGAACTCAGAATCTCGCCGTTGGTACAGTTCTCCTGCAGAACACATTTCACAGTGACACTGAGGAATGCAGAATGTGATTTGTTTCCATTCAATTGGAGAGATTTCTTGCAGYAAAATCTAATTCCAGTTAAAGGGGAGGGGTATTATGCAACATCAAATGTCATTCCCTCATCAAAAACATACCCAGTGTTGCTTTGACTCATGCATGCAMGTTTGAGAAATCTTTGAATCTCCTGTGGTAGCCATGTGGATCTGCCTAAACACTTGCTGGTRCAAAGCACCGCCTATTTGTACAAAGCTCCTCCTTGGAGCTCAGTCYGCAGCCGTGCTCCCGCCCCACAGAGCCCCCCTCCCCTGAAGCATTGTTGTGCAGACGTAATGAAGTGGAAGTGTTGAACCAGTAAGAGGTTCTTAAAGAGACGGAGGCTAATTTCAAGGCGTTTAGATAGGCTTTGATGCAAAGTCAATTTTATTTTTGTCATATACAGCTTTTTCAAAATAACTTAAGGTAACATAGTTTTGTGTTTGTGGTATAGAATTGAATATGTGCCTGGAAAATACATAATACCCCACCTTTAAATGAACAGAATTCCTTGAAGAAACCCATCATCCTCTGCCTTTCCTGGCAGACTTGGACTAAGTTCATCTTTTGTTTAGAAATAGTAGTAGTAGMCATTTTTGTCAAACCTTGAAATGAACTTTTTGCTCAATTTCATGAAATATGATTTGAATATTTGAAGAAATTGTTTCAACAATTACAATTATTAAAATTTTATGAGTTGGTTGAATATCATATTCTGCAGGCTATGTATAAAGYTTATAAAAAYGTGTTACCTTCAAACATCCAATCTAATTTTATGAGGGRAAGCTGCAATAATTTGAAGGGATTACCAGTRTTTGTTAAACCGAAAATCTGAACAAATTTGAAGGACAGATGCACTTCAGTAAAAGGTATAAGTATGGAATAATCTGGAAAATGATTATAAAAGCATTGGATCAATTAAATCCTTAAAGGATTTAATTCATCTTTGTGTTTGCAAGTCAGTTGGCTTTGGCAGCCATCGTAATTCAAGTTGGCCTCAAAAGTTAATCAGTTGTAGATGTGAATTCAATAATTATTTGCTGAAAGTGTCATCAAAGTCTGTTTATTAGTTTATGAGACAATATACAATTAATAGACCGACTACACACATGCATCACTGGCCTACAGAAGAGATTCAGACAAATGTGACTGAGTGAAAACGTAAAGCTCAGCTCACCTGGTATCCAAACTGGTTACAGGGAAAGCCCAGGACCACCAGCCGATGGGGGTACTTGCTCTGCAGCTGGTTGAGCTCGCTGAAGTCCTGGGTGGTGGTGCCTCAGAGCGAGGCCACGTTCTCGATGAGGACCACTCGTCCCCGGAAGACGTTGAAGTCCACCGAGTCCCCCTCCAGAGAGGTGGCCCTCAGATCATAAAAGGTCTTTGCGATGAACGTCATATCGGCTACTTTGCTGCTGCACTGGAGGCGCTTTGGTCCTTTGGATGCGACGGTATCCTGACGCCGGGTCACATGACTCATTCAAAGCACAAAGTTACTCTTCACGAGTGTCAGATGGCCCTGCAGGAACCTGACCTCCGAGTGAAACGCTACACTCCACAAATTTCACACACTGATGTAACGCCRAACAAGCTCATCGCTCACTTCTTTTTAAAGCTCGCAGTAATAAACAACATCCATCTTCCAAAATATATTTCCTGTCCTCTGATTGTGTTTAGTTATTCATAAGAATCTGAATTTTAAAGTCTAAATCAACATGTGTCACCGGATATGTGTGGGTTTTTGATTTCTCCAATGACACGTATTAGTTTTCTAAGKCATTAAATATTGAACAGTGATCACCTGCGTCTCCCAGCTTGTGATGAAAAATGAATGGACCCCGTGCCTGAACTCCCCGTGCACCTGACTCCTTTAATTCAGTTCTAATTGAATCACCCAGCGAGGCTCACGTCACCCTTTTTAATTTTTTCAGAATGAAAATTGTAATTTATTAGCTTCTGTATAAATATATTCTTTGGAACATCATCGAAACAAGGTTCCTGCTTTAGGATCAGTCGYTGTGGCACACTGCACTGCTTTCGAGGAAATGAGTCCATCGTGTAAATTAACCCTCTCCTGATTAGTTTGGGTTTTCAAACCTAAATAATTTATGCATGTGCTCTGGTGAGTGTTCCTGTCACCATCATTGTTAACAATGCAAAAAGTATTTTATGGWTACAAACTCCACTTTGAGCACCAATTAAACTAAAATCCTCCCACATTGATAAATTGATGAATTTTGGCCAAACCCTGATTGTAACATTGTGATGATCTGAAAACTGAGGAAGCAGATGTGTGGTGCCGATCTGAATACTTGTCTGGTAGCAAGATTTCCAGATTGTGCCATCAAACAGCCGGCTGCTACTTAGTGTATTTACCGACAAGTTGTTTTCAAAAGTTGAAAGTAATCTAGAAATCTCCTGTTCAGAGTCTGTAGTGTCACAGGAGGAGCGATTACATTTACATCTTTAAGCTACTAGYTATGGCACTGAGAAAGACTTCCTTGTGTTTAACAGCCACACGTCCTCTGAGCATCATTATCCTGACTCCTCTTCTCTTTCTCCAGGACAGCGTTGTCCAAATAGTCGTCCAGAGATCCCAGCAGGCTGTCCACGTCTCTTCTGTGAGCCTGCAGCACCAGTTCTGTCACACGAATGAACGACTGCAAGCAAGGTGGACACACAAAATAAAAGCAAATCAAATCAGTTTCTGTAAAATCTACCACAAAGTATACCGTATGTGTGACSGATTTATTTCGTACCTCACAGATGTTGCTGCTGGTGGAAGCACTGGTCTCAAAGAACTCCATCCCATAGTTTTCCGCTAACTGGAAAAAGAGGTGGATATGGCTGAAAACCTGAAAGGTATTATTTTATGGCTTTATTTCCCTCTACAAGTACACAGATATGAGCTTTATAAGTCTGGCTTGGACAAAAGCTAAAAGAGACTTTTCACTATAACAAAATGTGGAAATAAACCAGTTTGATTGACTGATWTTGGCCATTTAGCCCATAAGTGGCCAATATCAGTCTCGTTTTTTAGGTTTTAAGCATTAATGCTCTTCCATGTGTCATTTTAAATGTACAACCTCTTCTAAGATATGTATATTTTAAATAAGCAATTATTGTTATACTTTGTTAAAATAAAATAAATGTACAATCTAATTTATTTATAAAGAAATTATAAAAACAACTGTCTTTGCCTAAATTGCTGCACACAATACAAATAGTAACAAGACTAAACTGGACCACAAAAACAAGCAAAAATAAAAAAAATTTAAAAAATATAATAGGACAAAACAAAACCACTGAAATGAAAGTCAAGTCTCACACTGTATTAAAGGCCAGTGAGTACAAATGTGTTTTAAGACGAGACTTAAAAATAATATTAGCTAAAAGTTTGAAAAGGTTCAGATTGGCATCGGTATCTGCCCCAAATAGCTCAAATCAGTCAAATTCTATGGTGCTGAATTGCAAAAACATTACCAAGTATTAATGTTTTTCTATATATTCAAATTGGAAGCTGTCTTAAAAAAACGCAATAAAAATATGTCTTTAACAAAATAGGGGTAAACCGAACCCTGTATCCTTGGTCCTTTGTCACTTGTCTCCTCATCTCCTCATCAGCCTTGTTTCCTACTAAAATTGTCTGCACATCATCTGGAGCAAACTTCAAAAAACAAACAAACAAAAACAAAGTATGAGACAAACAGAATGATGGTTGTGCTTTTGCTTCAACGYTAATCAGTTAAAACTTCAACAATGAATGCAATAAAACTGGACGATCATGTGCAGCCAGTGAACTGAAACAAAAAGCAGCACTACTGCTATTCAAGTCTTACTTCATCCACATCACTGGCCCACTTCGCTATGTGCTGGAAGGACGGCTCGTTCGTGATGTCATACACAAATACAATACCCTGCACGAGAGGAAACGGGCCTGATTAAAGAAAGAAGCTTTACTCGATAAGAACTTCACTCCTGGCTCCTTATACCTGCGCTCGCCTGTAGTACTGTTTCGTGATGGTTTGATACCGTTCCTGTCCAGCTGTGTCCCTGCACAGAAGATAAAACAAACATCCGCAAAACAGTCGGTTAGTTAGGTTAGTCAGTTCAAGTTCAATTGGATTTGTAAACATCACAATACAACATACCAGATCTGTACTCGGACTTTGGTTCCATCAATTTCGATTGTTTTCATTTTAAAATCAACTCCTGAAGAAACAAGAGGAAAGCAATATCAAAACCATAAATTGTAAAGGCCTTTAATTAAATACGATTCAGCAGGAATCCATTGCATCTAAAATTTGAATTTTACTTTATTTGCTTGAGGAGTGACAAACTAGACGGCCATCTTGCCAAACTGCTTCACAGTCACGTCAGTAAATAAAGTGGAAAAAGTCCATACTTCCTCCTTCTTGCTGCTCCTCCTCTTAGCTGTACCCTCTTTAACGAGATTCACTAACATCAAAATGAAAAACTGTTAAAAACTGAGATTTGGCCTCAGATTCAAGGCAACTTTGACATATTTTCATCCCAAGTACATTCTACACCTCACATTTTTATTTAAATATAAAAATCTTTACTTACAATAGACTTCATCTCCTTTTCTGATGTGGTTAAAATTATTAATAAACAAAAATATTAGGATAGGTTGGGAAAAGAAGACAGTGGTGTTTTGTGGTGTACCTCAGGGTTCTGTATTAGGACCTATTTTATTTATTCTTAATAATCTCCCTTTTGAGCAAGCATTTCAGCATTTTACAAATGTGCAACATCTGCTTTACATCAGCTACTGTTTATTCAAAAAAAATGTGAGTTTCATAGAGTCAACAAATTGTTTAGCTAACATTAAACAGTGGTTAAGTGACAACTACTTGCAACTGAATTTGATAAGAATAAACTTTAATTATTGCGCTGGAAAATAAGGTTCCTCAAATAAAAATTCCTTGGTGTTTTAGGTCCATTTGTCCAGTCCATCCTCAGAAACTTTAATGTCATTTGATCCCCCTTTATCTCGGATTTAATACAGCTCTCTACACACCACAGGTTCATCAGGTCTGTGGTTGTAGGTGGTACCCCGCACAATTTAAATCTCGGGATTGGTCGTTCCAGTCAGTTGCATTCCAATTCTGGTATGAACTGCCCCAATCTGTCCACATACCTGATTTCATCAACGTTTAAAAAACACCTGAAGATGTTTTTTTACAAACAGGCTTTTAGTTAAGTTGTTAGAGCTTTTACTGTGTGTATTCTATATACTGTTTTATTAGTACTTTTTGCAATTTTGGTGTTCGTTCTTAAATATGTCTTGCTTGCTTTTATTATGGAACACTTTGGGATTTCAAATCTATGAAAAGTGCTATATACAGTGGTTTGCAAAAGTATTCATACCCCTTGAACTTTTCCATATTTTGTCACATTACAACCACAAACATAAATATATTTCACTGGAATTT
>NW_013952404.1:5275779-5277078 GCF_001266775.1 Austrofundulus limnaeus | reverse complement strand
GAAATATATTTATGTTTGTGGTTGTAATGTGACAAAATATGGAAAAGTTCAAGGGGTATGAATACTTTTGCAAACCACTGTATAATACTTACTTAAATGCATCCGCAGAGCTGTGCAACGCATGGTCCTCTCTTTCTTGATTCCACAGTTTAAAACCCCGACATCTGGCAGATGGGTTTACTCATCTATCTGTGCTCACCATGGGGTCTTATAGGTGAAAGTTAAACATAAAATATGCCAGTCTAAAAGCACACTGGGCTATATTTATCCTGGCACAGATCCACATCGTGACAAATGTGTCCTGTGCCCAGCTACACATGTTCCGGGCTTGTCCTGCCCTGTCTCTGACGTGGACATCAATCCGTGACACACTCTCAGTCATCACATCTGTCAGCATCCAGCCCTCACCCTTGGCAGCTCTGTCTGATGTCCTTCCCACGGACATCTCATTATATTTGTTCAGCATTTCTTTCCCTCTGCCACCACCTGTCTCGTTGCTGTTTCCTGACTGGCAGAAGAGGAAATACACCTTTCCTTTCTGGCTCAAGACAAAAATAACTAACACAATTTTTGAGTTAGTCACTTTTATTCAGCTGAACTCTCTCTGGCCTCTTTTCCACCCCATCTACGTTGCACCTGAGCCCCATCTTCCTCACACTCATTAGTCTAACGCTGTACACAGGCAAAGACATTGAGTGCATCATTTACTACGAGAATCTCAGGAGGTTTACTGGCTTTTCAGACTTTACACGTGAACCAAAATGCCGACTAATGCGTGGAAGTTTCATCGCTTGCTCGGGAACCATCGTCGTCTCTGATAACAGCGGAGGCGCTGGTATTTCAAAAACGTGTCGCTGTACACAAAGAGGGGGTGCAGCTGATGTCAGATAAAGCGTGGGAGGGATTTTCTGCCAGGTAACAGCAAAACGAAGCTGGGAAATGTGACTGAACAGCTCTCTGCTGCAGATATACTGGTTTTTAATCAAACAACATCTGTGCAGTAGTTTGTCTAGATGCTTATCTGAGAAACAGACATGCTTCTTTGGGTTGTGCAAAAGTCTTAAGCTTCTTTGGGTTGTGCAAAAGTCTTAAGCTAGCTACCCCCCCCCCTTTTTTTTTTTTACATATGTTTTAAAGAAGCTAGACTATCCTAAAACCTTCTGAGGTGATCATCTTGTGTGGAACATATTGACATGTTTGCTGCATTTTTTTATGTATCAGCCACTAAGGCTGTGTATTGGTAAGAATTTGGTGATACGATACATATCATCACAGAGGGGTCACGATACGATATATCCC
>NW_013952404.1:5263220-5273468 GCF_001266775.1 Austrofundulus limnaeus | reverse complement strand
ATATTTATCTTGTTCTATTATCAATTTAACTTGAGTTTTTTTAAGTAGTTTGTGCTTTTTGTTGCCAATCCACACATTTTTATTTTCTTTTTACAACTGATAATGTTTTGATGAACACTGAAATGTTTTGTGATCCTTTAAAAAAAATTATAATTTATGGTCCAGGTTTATGATACTTTTTTCAAGAAATAAACCACGCAGCAAAATTTGTCTGCATTTCTGCATGTCTGCAATTCCACACAATGCACTAAAAGTCCTCCCTGATATCTCAAAGATTGATGGCTCTTTGGAGGCCCAGGAGTGGTTTGCCGACGGTGTTCCATGTATGGGGCCAGGCAAGCACAACATAAACCAAATCACAGTTGTGGTGCCATTTTAGTACCATCATTGCCAGCTTGTCACCAGATCTGGCCCACACCTGTCTGYTAYGTGRGAAAGATGGAACGCTTTTGTTGAAGATAATCCAGTATTGGAAAAACCTTCGGAAAAGTGCTTGGTAAAATGATAATAAAAAAAGATAATTCTTTATCATTGCTAAAATCATAGAAGGTAAAGTAGGAATGTAAAATCACACTGTAAATTTATTTATTTTGATACATGTGCCCCAGGCTTTAGTTGACAGGATAAAAAGCAAAGAGTCCAAGGAAATCCTTTAAACTGCTATACATTGGTGATAATTTAATCCTTTTAATGTCTAATATCTAACATGGTTGACAAATAAGAGCAAAAACCTCCGTTAACAACTGAGGATCAATATAATTGTGTTGAAAAAGGCYGATAAGTCTGCCAGGCAAATTCAAATCTTCTGTCTGGTTGAGAAATATTAAAAGTTTACTTTTACTCTCAAATGAGGCTTTGAATGACTTATGCCTTCAGGGTCACAGAAACAAAACAGTCTGTCCACATAATTTAAGCCCACTGATGCCTGACCTCCCAGTTGCTTATAAAGCAGGAAYGGGGGAAGACTGCTGAGCTGACCAGGAGTAGAAGAAGACATTCAGTGCTGTGATATTTTGTTCTGTTATCTTGTTTGTTAAGCAGCCTGCAGGGGTTAACACACCACGTTGTCACGAGACCATGTGATAAAAGGGGCTCAAATACAGAAAAGAGGGGTCAGATGCAARAATGTGTGGGCGAGCTCTATTTGGAGCTGCAGCCAGTGGCTCGAATTGAAGGTAAGAAAGTGCTTTTTATAACTTATCATGCCATTARGTTTTATTTGAAATATGAACTTGTCTGGATTACAAGTATTTTACATTAAAAAGAAGTTGAAGGAATGTTAATTAACTGTTAGTTAAGCTTTAAAGGTATTTTCTGTCTCACTCAGATGATTAACTAATTTGATTCATCTTTTGATTTTGAGTGTAATGTTTTAAATGAAACATTTTTTCTACATTTGGCACAGAATGGGCTTCTGTGGCTGACTGACCTCAGGCTGCAGCAAACAGCAATCAGTAAAACTCTCCAAACTCTTTTGGTGAAAATATATCAGATGGATTTGACACAGCAAACAGTTACAGTAAACTTAATTTTACAGTTAGGTCACAGTATATAACACTTTAGATCAAAGGAAAACACAAGTTTTTTTTTCCAACTAGTTGCAGTGTGTTCTGTTCTCTGCACAAAAAAAGTTAATCTGAATCAGCATTTTTTTGTTAATACTTCGTAACAATTGCTCCATTTAAATGTAAAAATTTTATCTTATAAAAAACTATTAATGTAGATACATTTAAATAAATACATTTATAGTGATTCAGGGGCAGGCATTGTAGAGTTGGATAGCCACAGGCAGATACAATTTGTTAACATATAAGTATGAAATATTATTCAAATCTAAATAATGAAAAATTCAAATTCATCCTGTTCATTGGAGTCCAATTGCATTTCCATTTGATTTGCTTTAAAACAGTAAAATGTAATTTCACAGACATTCAAAAGTGCCATTTTACAAAAATTTGCGTGCAATAAAAACAAAGTATTGGATCAGATCTTTATTTCAGTTTTGTCATCTTGATTCTCCTAAAATAAAAATAATCAAAGTAACAGAACCAGAACTGCAGTAAGACTAGAGAGGAGGAAGGCCATCTGGTTTGATAAGGACAAAGATACAAACATAGAAGCACAAAATGGACAGTAAAAAAGATAATTATAAAGCTAGAATTAGCTCATTATAATATGATATAATAAAACACTTAAAATATAATTTCATGTATTTCATTTGCATATGCATATGCATATGTATATGTATATATATGTATGAATGTATGTGTGTATATATATACTGTATATACAGTATATATAATTTTATTTTTTGTGGAAAAACAGCATAATATTGGTCAAATAATGGAAGAGGAAAAAAGACAGTAAATTATTAGTTTTATGGTGGCTCTTTTGCCAAAGAATTTAAGAATTTATCAGTTTTACCAAACCACAGAAAAAGAGTTTGTTTTTTCGTCCAATTTGCTAAAGACATAAAAACTATGTAAATGATTAAAGCAAAGTAATTAGTTCAGGAGTAAATTTCTGACTTGTAAGTGAGACTAAGACTTCTACATAAAGTTGTGGCTTGTTTTGTTTCAGTGGGAAAACATGTCCTGAATTTTAAGAGCCARCGTCTCTCTGAGTCTCTTTTGTGTCTGAACTCTAATATCGTAGGGAAAAAAAATCTGATCTTTGGCATCATGAGCAGGTATTTTACATGCACAGCAGAAAAATGGTGTTAATCCTCTCTGTGTGGGCTCAGAATTCAGTTTGTCAGAGAGACACAAGAGTGGCTCTGAAGCCATTAAAGAGGTACCATTCCGCAACAGGTACCTTGGAAACACATCAAACCAAGTTTGTGTAAAAAAAAACAGAGCAAATATTAAATGGTTGTTTTGATTTTCAAACTGAAATCTTGAAAACCGCATTTGCATTTTGGTCACGTTAGCCTGAAATGAAATGAAATATTTTATATAAAGCTCCTATCTTTGCCATTCATCTTTTTAATAGAAATGTTCGATTATTGTCTCCCTGTCTTTGAATGTCGTCGGGATTAAAACACAGGGACTGATGTGCAAAACAACTGTCTCAGACAAAACTGGGTCTATCCCAAATTAGGAGTTACCCATCACATTTTTTGCCTTAGCTGCTCCATGCACACATAGTTGTAGTTTTTACTCTCACTTCCGAAAACCAATTAAGGCCAGTTTCGGCCACACATAGATCATACTGATTCACTTTGAGGAAGTGCCCTGCTCTCTGTAACGAGGGACCAAGTATATGGCACTGACAAAGTTTGGGTCTTCTTCCTGGACATCGTGACACGATAGAAGACCAGTGCTGTTACTCTGTTTTATTTCTTTGAGCACATTTTAGATGAATTGGTGAAACTTCTTCAAATCTCTAGCGTGTATATTGACTTATGTCTCCTCTTCACTGGGCTCAGAGAACCGGTTACACATCTTTCCCTCTGGGGAGAGATGCTTCAGAGATTAGAACTCAATAGAACCCARTTCTCTTTCCTCCTTCTCTATATACTTCACAACAAAAACTGTGGCCCTTTTATTTGCCTGAGAGTGGCACCGTCGGCCATGTCAATGACTAATTTACAACTCACAAGTGCTTTTAACATTTTTACTTTTTGTTTGTGTGACAGATGTAGAAAATCGTACAGTGAAAAAAGAGGAAGAAGAACCACAACAATGAATGGAACAACAGGCCATGTGGTAATAATCGACGCCGTTAACGTCACCAGCATCTTTGGCAATGGCAGCTCAAGCTTCTTCAACATCCCCAAACCCTTAAACACAGCCATCAATGTTATAACCATCGCCATCCTCTTCATCACTATGATTTCCCTTGGCTGCACAATGGAGATTCACAAAATTAAGTCCCACCTTCTCAAGCCAAAAGGAGTGGCCATTGCACTGGTGGCCCAGTTCTGCATCATGCCTCTCACGGCGTTCGCTCTGACCAAAAGCCTGCGGATGCCTCCCATTAAGGCTGTGATTGTGCTCATCTGTGGCTGCTGTCCRGGGGGAAGCTTGTCAAATATCTTTTCGCTCGTGGTGAAGGGTGACATGAACCTCAGGTAAACCAATCACTGATGCACGGATTCCTAATTGGAGCACAAATAATCTAAGGTCTTGGTTTGACACATTTGAGAGACACGCCTGTTTCCCTAATGTTTGCTCTTTTTCATGCCAGCATCGTGATGACAACTTGCTCTAGCATCGCAGCCATGGGTCTAATGCCTCTGCTGCTGTATATCTTCAGCCAAGGCTTCACGGGTCTGGAAAACGCTGTGCCGTWTGTTGGCATTATCACCACCCTTGTTTCCACGTTGGTGCCGTGTGCTGTTGGCATTCTCATCAATCACTACAAACCAAACTACTCAGCAGCTGTCACAAAAGTAAGAGACAAAATATAGTCACACATTAATAGATCAATGATGGAAAAAGGCTTTTTGAATGGTAGTCATTTAAGGTAACTGTAATTCTTTGGACTAGTAGTTAAAACCAGACTTTTTGGCAAAAAAGGAGAAAAAAAGAGAAAACACTGATGAAATGTTGGAACCTTTTGTGTTTACCAGATAGGTGTCATCATGCTGGTGCTTTTCGCCATCGTAGCTGCTGTCCTGTCGGTTTTAATATTCAAGGATGTGATATTGATGATCTTCATGCCCGACTTCATCGCTGCGGCTGCGCTGATGCCTTTGATTGGATTCACTCTGGGATACGTAATGTCTGCAGTTTGCAAACTCAGTCCAAAGTAGGTGAAAAACACACWGGTCACTCATTCAACTGTTCCTCAAGGGCTCTAATCTGACTGTTATCAAAGACCATTTGTACTTATGGCAGAAAATGAAAGRATGCAATGCACATTTAAAAACATCTCAACTCCAGCCACAGCTGATGAAACCTTAAAAGGAAAGCAATGCTTTTTTTCTTCAAACAATTAGCAGGTCTACAATGATTCCAACATTCAGAGCTTTTTCTAACCTCCCAACTTCAAACGTTTGGCATCARAAGTGCAAAACTGGAATATTTATTTGTATTTAACATTTTGACACATTCAGAAACTGATAACCCTTAAAAGAAGTCCTTGCACTGTCAAATTATACAACTATGCATCGATAAAATTAAATATTTTATATCACTGTACTCATTTAAAGACTAATTTGAACTTTTTTATATAAAATTTGTATCATGACTTTTAAAGCTCCAGTTTGGAGTTTTGAAGAAAATGTGGACTTAGTCTGAATATGTGAACAAATACACCTTATAGGTCTCTCCCCCTGGCTCTCTGCTGCACTACAGCCTCCCATGAACRCACAGGCAGGTGCACGACTCGGCTCAGGGAGGATTATGACGGCAGATAAACAGCCGTGGAACATTCAGAGCTCTCAGAAATTGGCAGCTTTCCTGTAAATTTAGGTTGATTCTCCACTATTAGCACAGCTGCAGCACACTAGTAGTCTTGAGCTTGCTGTGGGGGGGCAGCAAGTGCATGAGCGTGATAGATGCTGTTAAGACAACCCTCCTGACTCTGATTGGCTGTTTCTGACAGGGTGCGATGTGTTTCTGCAAACGGCTGTATAGGCCAGATTTACACAAATTATCTGTCTCATATTCTACTGTCAGGACATAGTGACAGCTTTAACATATGTGACTCATCACATCAAAACGAGGATTAAGTCCACAAGTAGTATATGGAGAAATAGGCAAATATAGTGTTTTGACTAAAATGTTAACAAAAATTGCATTTTCTCAAAATATAATGAATAAATGCCTTATAAATGTATCATTTGAATGAACTGTCTGAAATATAATCATAAAACAAAATTCTGAAGCACTGTTTTGAGCAGTAGCAACAAAAAACCTGATTTTGAGGAAAAACGCCTTAAAATTTTGAGATTTTCCTGGTGAGCAATGTTTTGTTTCTTTTTAGCTGGGAATTGTCAGTGTTCAAATAATWTAATTTGAGGTTCCCTCTTTATAAGGACATCAAAAATTCCTCATTAAAATGACATAAAATTAGGATTCAGACCAAAAATATTTATGTATTATTGTAACCAACAAGACAAATTAAGTCATATGTATGGATTTAATTATGATATCAGAATGATCAAGGTATCAAAATGCAACTTTTAAAGCCAAGAATCTGAAAATGTTATTAGGTCATTCTGATCAAATTTGCCTTAATCCTCATTTCAATTTGATGGGTCACAAATATGTAAAAAAAACCATTTTTTTTTGATAAAAGTTACCACTTTAATATAAAAATGGATTTAGAAGCAACTGCAAATAGCAGTAAAGCAATTGTTTGTCACTAATCAGTGGATGTATATGTTGATTGTCAAAATAATTATAATTTGTCATTATTATAATCTGCCACAATCAACAATAAAACAACTTTCCTGCATCAAAGGAATCAAGAAGGACGTTAATAAATCCATCCGGCTAGAGAGAAATATTTCAGAATAGTTATTTTAAGCTGTTAAAAATGGTATGTTCCAGGTTTGAACTGAAGCAATGAAATGTTATAACCTCACTTTTTTTTCCTTAGGTGCAGCAGAACCATCTCAGTGGAGACAGGATGTCAAAACCTCCAGCTGTGCTCCGCCATTCTCAAGGTGGCCTTTTCCCCGCAGGTCATGGGACCCATGTTTCTCTTCCCCTTGTTATACATCATGTTCCAGTGCGCTGAGGCCCTCCTCCTGGCCTTGTGCTTCAGATATTACCAAAGAGTCAAGCCACTTGCTGGGGGTAAGTACGAAAGCTGCTTGCCTGTTTGTGCAGAGCGAGGATAAAGAAGAACGGGTCAACTGAGCACGTGCAAAGGTTTTGGAGCGTTAAAATCCAGATTAATACATTTCAGTATTTCCCCTGCAGATACTGGAACACAAAAACATGCTGGTCTTCAACAAGAGGAGGTACGACCATGACACCGAAGAGGAGTCCTGGATGAACCCTTATGTTTGGGACACCAACTGGAAGACCAACAAATACTTTTACACAGAAATAAGAAGTTGAATTGTTCAAGCTTTCTATTTATGTTCACGCCTGGAAAAAATCTTTTGTGACAATTTTATGTAAAATTTACAATTGACAATCAAATGATCAGCTTTTTTAAAGACTCAAGAATTACATACTTTGATAAAAATACATAAAGAAAAGGCAACGCCATGAAAAAAACAAAAGGATATCATCAGTTTCAACACATCAAATAATATTTAATCAAATCGACGTATTTACAGGATAAACACAACTTAAAACTTTGTACATATATTAAAATAGCACATTAACTAAAAACAAATCAAGTTTCAGTCGAGTAAAGTGAACACAAAGATCACACTAATCTGTACGTTTCTTTTTTTTTTGGTGACTCTTTCCAGTTATTTTACAGTGTCACATTAAACATGCCTGCAGCAGAAGTCAAAATGAACAAAACGCTAAAAGACCTACTGCTAACGGTTCCCATGAGCTGCAGAGGCGTCACAAGCCACGGCTGATCAACAGCTTTATCTGCACAAATAAATTACATTTATCACTCCTCAGCAGCCTCAATAAATTAACATGAGAATATCTTCAGGTGTGCAGGTGATATGTTTGACAAAAGCCACACATGATATCAATAAGCAGTGGAGGCGTTTCACTGACATTCATTTTTCAAACTCCTCGTTACACAGATGACTGATACGTGTGCATAGACGTGGGAAGCTAAGGCTTTTCAGGGGCGGGGTAATAGCATAAAAAGGAAAATGCGTTTAGAAACATAAAACAAGGTAAATGCAGCCTCTCTTAGGTGGACGTACTCCTATTCTACAGTGATGTTGATATGAGGCATGATTATTCAATCCTTTGAAATTGAAATATTTAAAAAGACAAAATAGTGAACTTTCATTCCTTGCCATCATGCATCTTTGTGTTTTCTAAGTGATAAGGTGTGTGTGGTTAAGGAAATGTAACAAGACACAAATTACATTTTCAGTTTCCAGCTTTGCTCAAATACATAATATGTATCTTTTTTTAATCTTTTTTTTGTACCATATTGATGAACCCAGCTTCTAATTTAAGACAAACACACACTAAAAAAGTGTAAGCTTCTATACACATGTATGTCCCTTCTCTGCTTTCCTTTGGGATGGTCAGCTGAAATATTCAGAGTGAAACACAGCTCCCCTCTGTTGTTGACAAACTCCTGCTATCCAGCACAGGTCGATAAGAAAAGATGGTCGCCGCTGTTTGTTTCAGGCTTCCTTCAGTAACGGCATATCTGTGGGCAACAGATCACATTAATACCAAATAATGGTTTTAAATAGAGTGTGAAATGAAAAATAAAATACCATCTGAGTAGTCCATCTCAGAGTCTAGCGACAGGCTTTGTTGGTCGCTGCCTGCAGAAGGCCTTCTACGTGAGGATGAGGAGCCTCCCATAGCGCCTCCATGTTCCAGACCCCAAACAGAAGACAAAGGTGAAGAGGAAGATGAGGACGGCAGCACGGGGTGAACCACCGCCATCTCTGACTGCTGCTGTTTGAGGGAAGAAGGTCTTGTGGGTCCGGCCTCAGGTGAGGCGTGCTGACCCTCGGACAGCACTATCTGGACTCGAGACTCAGCGCTGAGTGTTGACGCTCCGCTGCTGCTCACGGCTTCTTCATAGGAAGGCAGCGTCACCTGGACTCCTTCCACCATGATGGTCACGGGCTGCCCCAACAAACCGTGGTCACGTCTGAGTGTGGAGGACAGGASGGAATTTAGAATCACTTGTTTCCCCTGTGATTAGTCACTATAAAGCRCAAACCAAACTCAAGGCCTGTGAGCCTAATGTGGCCCGCCATGGCATTTTATGTGACCCAMAAGAGCTTCAAAGATATAATAATGTCTTAAAGGGGCAATATTATGTGTTTCTCAGGCATATATTTMAATTCYACACCATAACAAAGTAACTATGTCACATTCARTTGTTATTAAAATGTTGTTTACATGTTTAAATAGAAAATAAACTTGACTTTTCATCATATCTGTTTCTAAATGCCTTGAAATTGGCCTYCGTCTCTTTAAGAASCTCCTTCCRCTTCCGTCCCACCCATTTCAGCACTGGGCCGAGTGGGTGTGTGTGCTCTGTGATGAGGAAGCTCGGCTTGGAGACACAGCCCAGAGGAGGAGCTGGTCCCAAAAGGCGGTTCTAGTCCCAACCGGTCGTTTTTGCTCCCCTGCCTGGCTGCCTCAGGACACTACAGGATTTCTCAAACATGCATGAATGAGTCAAAGCAAGACTCTGGGCATGTTTTTGATGAGAGGACAACATTATAACATGATATAAAACTCAAAAAAGTTGATTTGACATGATATTGCCTCTTTAAAACAAGCGTATGCTGCTTTAAAGCCGGCATCGACAATAAACTTCMATCCATACTGCATGCCAATTATTTAACCCACAAAATGACGGCATCCCACCACTAGGTGGAGATGCACAGGGKTCAAGARCAGCCAGCAGCTGGCGAGATTCAATTTGTAAAAYATCCATTTTACGGCTCTTTCACCGGGAAGTAGGAATTCCCCACTTACAAGTTACAAATTTAAACTGGAACGCCCCCATAAGTGGGAATTTCCTAGTGGAMAGTGGGAGAGTTTAATATTCAAGATGGCAGCTACTCATTACAACTCAACAGTGAGTAAAACTATCTTACTTTTACTTTTAACAGTATTTCTGTCTTATTCATTTCCAGAGTTGTAAAGTAACTAAGTACAAATACTTTGTTACTGTACTTAAGTAGAATTTTTGTGTAGCTGTACTTTTACTTGAGTAATTATTTTTCAGCCTACTTTTTACTTCTACTTCTTACAGTTTGACACAGTTATCTGTACTTTCTACTCCTTACATTTTAAAAAAAGACAAGAAGTAGAAAGTTGTTACTTTTATTTCATTTTTGCTTGTTTTCATTCCAGCTTGTTATTGTAAAAAATAAATACTATCCAAATAAATTGTGCCTCCTGGATAGAGGGAATTTAATTTTGGTTGAATGAGAAGTATAAATATTTAAAATTCTGATACTGTATTAGTTTGTACACAAATAAATCATGTCACACTCCAGCAGGACATAATCATTAAAATAAAAGGACTGTACTTAAGAAGTATTTGTTTTTCATGAATTATATTATTGCATTTGGCTGCAGCCCTCAGATAGATTAGATTTTCATTTTGGAGAAAAGGTTTGGGCAGCCTTGATATAAACATAAACTGAAACAGCTGGACTAGTGC
>NW_013952404.1:5261192-5262370 GCF_001266775.1 Austrofundulus limnaeus | reverse complement strand
ATCTAACTGCTCATTTCAAATCAATACTTTTACTTTTAATACTTAAGTACAAAAATATCAGATATTTTAAGACTTTTACTCAAGTAATATTCCTAAAGGAGACTTTAACTTTTACCAAAGTAAGTTTTTGGTAACATACTTGTACTTTTACTCAAGTAATATTCCTAAAGGAGACTTTAACTTTTACCAAAGTAAATTTTTGGTAAGATACTTTTACTTTTACTCAAGTATCACTTTGTGGTACAACACTGTTTCTGTCATACTTATTCAGTCATACACAGCACTTTTCAGTGTTTATAAGAGGAAGTGCTAAAATCTTGTTTCCATGCAGGAAATACCACGTAGAGCTCAGTTATCATTYGTTAGTGGTGCTCAGCTGTAGCAACAACATGTTGAACGTGACGCTTCTTGTTTAGCCCAAGTTAAATACGAAACGTAGAAATTTATTACAACTGGCCCTTTGAGAGTAACCATAGTATTGATCTGGCCCTCGGTGAAATTGAGTGTGACACCCCTGCCTTAAACAGCGACTCCAAAACTGAAACTCACACAGAAGACTCACCGATGAAAGGACTTGAGTTTAGGCTGCAGGAGCACAAACAGCACCACCAGGAGCAGGATGAGAGCCACCGAGGAAGCTGTGGAAGCAACTATGGACAGAGCTGGCATCCCCAGAGGCAAAGCTAGATTGTGGTCTTTGAGACACAGGAATTGTAAATTATTTCTACTCAACTTTATAATAATGCATCAAATATATCRTCTGATCTACCTTGCTCCATGACACAGCTCAGCTTCACTTGGCTGTCCCACTCCCCATACTGACAGGTAAGGTATTTATAGTCTCCCTTCAGAATATAACCTTCATCGCAGAAATACTCAATCACGGTGCTGTGAGAAAGTCTTCGGCACGGGGAGGGGTGGCATGTGAAACCGCCATTCTCCAGCAGATACGGGGGCTGACATACTGTCCAGGACACAAGAAAACAAACAGAATGTATCACATCAGCAGCAAAACAGATAAAACGGAAATCTTGTTCTTTCAGATAAGAACAAAAGCGCTGTTTRTGTTTAGAGCCTTATAATGATACATACAGCGGGTAAAATAAGTATTGAACACGTCAACATTTTTCTCAGTAAATATATTACTAGAGGTGCTAATGACACGAAATTTTCACCAG
>NW_013952404.1:5247726-5259956 GCF_001266775.1 Austrofundulus limnaeus | reverse complement strand
ACATCTGGTGAAAATTTCATGTCATTAGCAGCTCTAGTAATATATTTACTGAGAAAAATGTTGACGTGTTCAATACTTATTTTAC
This sequence comes from Austrofundulus limnaeus, assembly GCF_001266775.1. Classification (NCBI taxonomy): domain Eukaryota; kingdom Metazoa; phylum Chordata; class Actinopteri; order Cyprinodontiformes; family Rivulidae; genus Austrofundulus; species Austrofundulus limnaeus. The sequence goes on along the minus strand of NW_013952404.1, from coordinate 5,259,871 downwards.
CCGCTGTATCTATCTATGAATTACTTTTCTATAACCGCTGAAAATCACACAAACGCTACGTTACAGTATTAAAGACATGAAGCGTAAAATTGAGGTAGTTAAAGAGAGATAAGTCTTTACCATCGCTGCGTACACAGCGAGGGGGTTCTGAGGACCAGTGCTCCAGTGTGGTGCAGGTGAGGATGCTGGGCCCATCCAACATGTAACCAGGATCGCAGCTGTACTGTAGTATCGTGCCAATTGAGAACAAGCTACTGTTGATGTCTGTCAGGTTACTGGAGCTGTGCTGCACCATTGAAGGTCTCACACAACCTTCAAAACGAGACAAGAGTGAAATGTGATGTCAATGACTACAGCAAATAAATAATTATTTCACTTGTCATAAAGYGTTAATCTACCTTGTTTGATAACGCAGCTGATTGGCATCAGGTTGTCCCATTTCCCATAGTGACAGGTTCGAAACTTATARTCTCCTTTCAGAACATAACCTTCATCACAGAAATACTGCACAACGGTGCCGTGAGAGAATCGTCTGCAGGGGGAAGGGTGGCACGAGTAGCCACCGTTTTCTGGCTGATATGGAGGCTGACAAACTATGGGGCGGGGTGGACATCAAGACTCAGTGTAACTCACTTCAAGTGCTATCAAGTCTCAATTAGGATATGTATGAGTAATGTATTTAATCCAAGATATAGCACAGAATGTTTTATGGTGTTTTTTTTTACCGTCACTACGTATGCAGCGAGGAAGATTGGAGGACCAGTCTCCGATGGTGGTGCAGGTAAGGATGCTGCGTCCGACCAGCATGTAACCAGGGTCGCAGCTGTACTGCAGCACTGTGCCGACTGGGAACAAGCTGGTGTTGGTGTCAGTCAGATTAGTGGAACCGTGCTGCACAACAGAAGGTCTTATGCAACCTTAAAATAAAAAAAAGAGAACAAATGTAATGTAAACATTAAAAATATATAAGCTGTTTCTATGTAAAGTGGCCTGAGAGAATAACTGTTTGATGTAAATACAATTTGGGGATTTTGTTCATAAAAGAAACACTTATTTCCAAAGCTAAAACAAATTGAGASAGGTGTATTGAAGATTTATAGTATTATACAAACCAACCTTTGCTTACACAGCTGATCTCCATGGGGCCGTCCCACTGTCCATCCTGACATGTCAGGTAGGGGTAGTCCCCGCTGAGAGCAAAGCCGTCATTACAGATAAACTCAATTATAGTGCCGTGGGAAAACAATCGACACGGGGACGGATGGCAGGTGTATCCCCCGTTCTCAGGTTTGGAGAGAGGCAGACATGCTGATGAAGAAAAGGTACACCACACAAGTTTCAATCCAATTTATTCCTTTAGAAATGAGAAAAATAAAACGTCTTACCACCACTGCGTATGCACTGAGGAGGTTCAGAGGACCACCGTCCCATTGTGGTGCAAGTGAGGACGCTGGGTCCATTTGGCAAATAACCAGGATCACAGCTGTACTGCAGAACTGTACCCACAGGGAACAAGCCCCTGTTGGTGTCTGTGAGGTTTACCCAGCTGTTCTGGACCATGTACGGCCTCACACATCCTGGGAAAAGAGGCCCAGCGAAGGGGATTGGAAATCACTAAAACTGCAGTAGAACTTTTAATAATAATAATAATAATAATAATAATAATAATAATAATAATAATAATAATAATAATAACATTTTGTGTCTTACCTGAACTCAGCCCAGTGGGCACTAGAGTCAGTACCAGCAGCAACAACAAGGACTGTTTGGTGGCTGTGGTGTGGGCCCAGAAGGCATTTGAAAAGYACTTTATCATTCCATCGCACATTTTCCCCTTCAGTTTCAGCCCAATCTATTGAAAATAGACACAAACGCAGTGATACGTTGTAGCTGCGTAAAGAGCAACCCTCTTCTTCACGGTGACACCTGCACGGCGCAGGTACATTGCAGAGCTGCTGCCAGTGGGTGTGATAACAGCGGTACAGTGACCGAACTGTGCGCATAAACATCAGGTAGAAAGATATATCTGATGGCGTTTAGCTCGTTAATTTTCCAGTAAAGTGGTTCTGGAAGTGACAATGTTTAACATGTAMAATGTAACAGTGTCATTTGCTGTATAACCATTCAGCTGCTCCTTACAGGAAATGGCCCGCCCCAAACAAAAGACAGAATACATCTTGTACATAACGYAATGCTAAGCGGCTAGCATCTGGAACGTCACCGATATTGATTTGACGTTATACCCAGCTATTTATTTGCTTCTGGCTACTATAAGGAGCTAAGTATCTGCGACAATCAATACTGCCATCCTTGACTTGCTAACTGGACGTTAATGACTCGTTTACCTACCGCAGAAAAATCACGGCCTCAGTCGGAACCTCCGCCGAATGAACCTCACGATGTAGACATTTATTAAAAAATAGCTCAGCAATGCTGAGGGGACTCAGATTTTTAGTAAAAAATAAAAAATTATAAAATGTGCGTAATACGGTAATCTGCCCCCCAGCAGCTCTAAGCTAACCACTGGCTACCTCCCTAGCTGCTGAACCCGATCCGCTAACTGCCTGCATCGGTTCAGGCACCAGCGGTGCTGTCTCATTTCCTACCGTACCCATAGTAACAACCGTCCATAGTTACAACATCCGGGAATGTATGCGTCCGTAGTTACCAAACATTTAGCGGTGTTTTGCCGGAAAAAGGTACCCTACCACTAAAAAACTACGGGAAGAGCGTTTTGGGACACATGTTGTGTGCTTGTAAAGGTAAAAGCCACGAATTACAAACTAACTTCTAACAAGCTGTGCTTTTAAGCACACAATCACGCGACTTTGTGTGGAAAACTGCCTTTTCTTAAGTTAAACGAGTTATGGAAATTGTCAGAGGAAGTTTAGATGGCATATCCCGACCTGCGTCGAGCGAGAAACCAGGAAGCCGTGCGTCCAGCGCTTTGCTTCACCATAACGAAAAAGTTTGTCCTTCTTCACCTTTTGAACTTGTCGTTTTGTCCAACGACCCTGCTGCTAACATTCAGGTAAATAAATACCTTGTTGTTTTTGTTTTTGTTGTTGTTGTTGTTGTTGTTGTTGTTTAAAGAAAAAGAAAAACGTGCTTCTCTAAAACTTAAAATAACCATTTCTTGTAGGCACAGAGCTGCTCCTCAGAGCCTTCAAATAAGCTTTTGACCACAGGTGAGTCTGCAAAGGTAAATGATCTGGACCAGTATGAAGCTTCATTGTTAATGCATTGTTCTGTGTGCGTAAAGCAGATCAGTCTCACACTGAGGCTGCAGAGGATGACGATAAGGATTCAGAGCTACAAAGAGCCTTTGAAGAAATGAGGAGACTTGATGAAATCCTGTCTGCAGAAAACTCCAAGGAGAAAGAAATCAGGCGTCAAAGGAAAGAGCTTCGAGCCAAACTCTGGCAGGAACTCCTGGTAGACACTATTTAATTATCTGCATAGCTCATTCAGAAGACAGCTTGTCATTGCATGATGCTGTGCATTTTGTGTGGTTTCAGAAAGAAACAAATCACTCTGAATGTGCTTTTGAAGCTTTGAACACAAAACGATTCTTGGCTTTAGAAGCTCGCACAGGTAAGTTTAGGTAACATCACAAAYAACACCTTGAAGGGTGTAGACCTATAACTATATCTGAAAATGTTTGGATGTTGTGTAAAATGTCAATAATATCAGAATGCAATGTCCTGATGCAGCTCAGTRTTCCAGGTAGAAAAATCAAAAGTTCCTCCTTTAATGAAACATTTCATCTCTCCTCCAAGAGGCTTCTTCAGTCTGAGGAGTTTCGGGTGAACTCAGCCTTATAAGCACTGCCTCCACATGGACAAACAGGTTGGTCACATGCAAAAGAGGGCCATCGCCTAAGAATAGGTTGTTCAAAAGAATGAGCCAGCACAGATGAGCAACTTCTACAGGTCAGGACTCTGCAGTTTACACTCATCTACAGGCCAGCACTCTGCACTTTACACTCATCTACATGCCAGCACTCTGCAGTTTACACTTATCTACAGGCCAGGACTCTGCAGTTTACACTCATCTACAGGCCAGGACTCTGCAGTTTACACTCATCTACAGGCCAGGACTCTGCAGTTTACACTCATCTACAGACCAGTGGTCACTCTTTGAGGGATGAAGATGTTCTGATCCTTGATAGAGAGGAACGTTGGTTTGAGAGAAGAGTAAAGGAAGCCGTTTTTATGAAGAAAAACCGTCCACCATTAAACAGAGGTGGAGGCCTTTGTGTCCAGTTGTTCTCCTCCTACAATGCTGTTGTTGCAAGTATGACTCCGCCCCCTGTGAGCAAAAGATGTGAATCAGGGACCTAATGATAGTCAGGTGATGGAGCACATGACCCTCTATGAACAATAGAGCCAATCAAAGCACTAACGACCTATTGTTAGGCGATGGTCCTCTTTTGCATATGACTAACCTGTTTGTCCATGTGGAGGCAGTGCTTATAAGGCTGAGTTCACCTGAAACTCCTCAGACTGAAGAAGTCTCTTGGAGGAGAGACGAATGTTTCATTTAAGAAGAACCCGTCCAGAGAACCTACTTATTTTTCTTTTTGATCAGAATGCAATGATTTGCAATCTCACAAAACCATACAATGTATTAATTTAAACACTTGATATGTTTCCTGTGTTCACTTTTGAATAAACTATGAGATTTTGAAAGCTGCAAATCATTGTATTCTGTTTTATGTAAACTTTACACAGTTTAAAAAAGTGTGGGGCACCAAGTGAAAAACAAAATTATTAATACTTTTGTCTCAGATGATGATGTCATACCAAGGGCTGAACACCAGCAAAGGCTGTGTTCCATTCTAAAATACTTTAATCTAAAATATCATTTAGCCACAAAATTTACGTTTAATTTTAACATTTAGATTTACTTATTTAGATTTACTAAATTAGTTTTAGAATTTAACATTTAGACACAACATTTAATGCTTTAATTTAACATTTCGTGAAAATGAGCAAAATATATGAACGGTGAGCTAACTACCAATAAAATGTCAGTGGAAAAAATTGTAACTAGGGTTGTACACGCAGAAAGTCAGCTAAATGATGAAAGCATGTTAGTGATATTTTTACATTTTATTTTACATTTGGCACCTCATTTCAACTTCCAYATATTAAATATGTTTTGTCTTAAAGGGACAGAGGAGGAAAACATTGTGTCTCTCTTTGAAACTGAGATCCCTGAGCAGGATGGAGACCGCCTGTGCTTTGAGCAAAGTGAGTTTCTAAAATCATAACAAAAAGAAAACAATCTTTGAGTTTTTCCACTAGGTGGCACCGTAAGCCTAGAAAGCTTCTGAGAGTTGATTTCCCACCTACAGATAGATGTGCAGCTTTGAAATAGAGTTAGAGYTTTACCCCATAACTTGTCCATTAAGGGGGCTTTTGACCGCAGTCTTGGATATTTTTAGGTTATTGATTTCCTTTCAAAAAAATAAAAAAAACTTCAAGGTTTTCCTATAAGAACAGAAGCTTGAGAACGTGACAAATTCATTTTTTTTCTCAGCAGTGTTGGCTTTTGTCTGTTTTATTACCTGAATACTTGGTACATTTCTAGGTTTTATTACAAGCACCACCAGCTTGAAGGACGACCAGCTGGAAGACAGTAAAAATTTTAAAAGTGAACATAAACAGAAAGACTTCATCAAGAGGAACATCGAGGTGTGTTGGAGCTCATAACGCAAAAAAATAAAAAATGCAGTGCTTAATTTGCCTTTTTATAAGTTATATAATAAGCCTTGTAGACTAACAAGAATTGTTGTGCAAATAAGGATTTTTTTTAACCCTTGATTCTTCATTTTGTGTAAATCAATAGCTAGTGAGTGGTGAGGTGGGCCAAGTGTGTTTGACCCCCGCAGAAAAAGAGCGTCTGGCTGATCTGCTCCGGGAAATAGAYGAGGTAGAAGAAGAGGACAGCGTTGAAGGCCCAGACAGAGAGGTAGGGCACCTGCAGGCAGATTCCMTTGTATTATCTACTTTACCTCCACTTTCTCATTTATAAAGGGTTATAAGGGAAAGCTAGAGCGCTCAAAACTCACATTTACTACAAGTATAATATAACATTTTTAATGYRCCTTTATTACTTTGTTGCAGCRTTTTAATCTGTTAYAYWCATAAACTATGATGTTTTTCAAACWAAATTGCTTCCAGAGTGCTTCCTAAATAACTGAGCCAGCGTTTGTCTTCCAGAAACCCCCCTGAAGTAGCATTGGTTAGATATTTATGTTTTGATGACTGCTTGGCAGATTAGACCGTCTCTGGGTTGAAGATTCCGACTCCTCAAAGCATTTCAGATTATGAACCAGATGTCAGATGCCATATGTGGTTCACTTGGAATGCTCTGCATGTTCTGGATTAATTTTATAATCTAGTTATTTTTTAAATTTTCATTAAACTCCTTTCCTAATTTTCAGCAAAATTCAAAAGTGAGAATCTTTTATATTGTCGTGCAACAAGCCGCAGCTGCACTCGTGTTATTAAGGTTGCGCTGATGGAGGCTGAAGTTGGGAGAATGAGAGCCTTTGTTTCACTTTAAGGGTTCATCTAAGACCGTGCCACCTGGAGCAGTCCAGTATTTCACCCTGAACTCTTGCACGCTGTTCTGACTTCACATCTTTTTTGTTTTCTCATTTAATTTGCCTTAATAACCCCTTTGGCAGCTGTGAAGAAGTCAGATTGGGCTGAAGCCTGTTTGAACAAAGGGGGGAAAACACATCCTTACCTTTTAACATGCGGTTCCATTTAATTTGACCCAGGCTGCTCTGCATTGGTACCGCAGCTTGCCAGGGGTTTTTGTAAAATGTCTCACCGCTTCTTTTATGATGTTTTTCTTTAACTTTTAGAACAATACTGGTGTGATTATGATTGCAGATACTAAAACCGCAGATTCTGTTTGTTTTCTTATTTTTTATTATTATTTTGGCTAAAGAGACACTTCCTGTTATTGCGAGACAGCGTTAGCATGAATGGCCACAGTGGGGCGAGCACGTTGTTTGTGTCACCGGGAGTTTGGTAGCAAAGCATCTTCAATTCTTAGGACTTCTCTCAGTTCTTGGCAGGATCCCATGGGACACATTTATCAAAAGCTGCTGCTTCACTTCTTACAACAGGCGATTCTTTTTTAAATGTTACAGACTCTCGTCTGAACAACCTCCACACTTCAGCGTTGCCATGATAACCGGAGCAACAAAGCAGCTGTCAACAACTCGCTGTTYGGGAAGACATTCATTCCCTCCCTAAGACCTTAGATGTTCAGATAGAGGGAACAAGAGCCGATAAAAACAGCTATTAAAATACAAATTTGCCCAAACAATACCCCAGCTATATAAAAATCTTTTTTCAGTCAATTCACTTATATTGATTTGATTTGATTTGATTTATTTAACAGGAAAAGATTACTAAAAATCAAGCCTGACTCAGCATAATTGCTGTTTTACAGCAGGTTCCTGTTCTGCAGCACATAAAACACTCAGAAATACAGCATCACAATCACATCATTCTACACCATAGACACAAAGACACCCAAGCATACCCAATTTCAGGCAGGCATTTGCAAAATAGGACGTCTAAATATGAGCACAACAAAAAGTGTCCAGCAGATGGCAGACAAGATTCTTCTTAAAGGGCTGTAGTTTTGAAATGGACTTTATGTTTTGAGGAATGTCATTCCATGCTTTAGTATAAACATAGAAGAAAGACCTCTGGCCGTAACAGTTTTTAAAAGTTGGTAATATCAGTTGTCCTTTTGTAACAGATCTAGCTGAATGACCACTTCCAGAATTTGATTTGGGCAACAATGCACAGAGAGTTCCATAATTGGCACCTTGGAAGATCTGAAAATATAAATTAATACCACTACACAAAACATAATTCTGAAAAGTCAAGGCATCAGACAATGAAAGAACTGTACAGTGATGAGTCCAACCAGGAAGWTTTTTTATGAATTTTGTAGGCCCTGTTGTAGAGCCTAACTATGGGTTCTAAGATTTCATTTGCTGTAAGAGACCAAACAGGTAAACAGTACGACATGGTTGAGAGTATAATGGCATGAAGATAGATATTTGAAATGGAAGATGTCAGATTGGATCTAATTTTTGAATAAAAGTATRATTTCTGTTTCAACTTAGTGGTTAAGACTTGTACATGATCGTGATAAGTCAAATGAGAATCCAAAGTAGTTCCAAGATATTTGTAGGTAGTGACAATATCAAGGGGTTTGTTTAAAAAAAGTGAGTTGATTTGTTATATTGAAATGTCTCCTGGGTGAGGAAAATACATGCACATAGTTTTTTAACATTAATTGACAAAAGATTATCTTGAAGCCAATCATGAAATATCTGAAGATCTGCTTGTAACTGACTATTAATAGATTCATTATTGAAATCAGACAAAAAAAAAAGAACAGTATCATCAGCATATATTAAAATATTTGAATACTTCAATATTTTTGGAAGGTCATTTATGTATAATAGGAAAAGCAATGGGCCTAGTATGCTACCCTACGGAACTCCCACAGAACAGGGCAGAGACCCGGACACAGAGCTTCCATGTACAAAACCGACACCAGCCAAACATCTTAAAGGGGCAATATCATGTAAAATCAACCTTTTTGAGTTTTACATCATGTTATAATGTTATACTCTCATAAAAAAACATGCTAGAAACTAGAAACGCCTCTGGGACGTGTCTTTAAGCCGAACTTCCTCATCACGGAGCACATGAGAAGTGATGAGAAGATGAGTTTATTTTCCATTTAAAAATAAAAACAACATTTTAATGACAGCTAAACATAACATAGATACTTTATTATGGTATAGTATTTAAATGTATGCCTGAGAAACAATATTGCCCCTTTAATTTAGTGTAAAAGACCGACTAGTTTCTACAGAGAACACAGTGAAACAATCATTTCTGAAGCAGCAGCCAGACCTGAACTGCTTAATTTAGCTTAAAGACTGAAAATGAAGYTAACTTGACTTTAATTACGTTTCCAAATTTTTCAGTTTTCAAGATTTTGTCTTGTTTATATTTGTGGCCAAAAATTAGTAATGACACAGATGGAAYGGGTTTGTTTTGTGAGCTGGAACTAAGTTGCTTGTGGCTGTGTGTGCGTCCTGTCTGCTTGTCCTTAGCAAACACAAATATGGCTATAATTTATCCAGTTTTGCAAAGACTGAGCTAAAATTTGATGTGGTAGTAGCCAAAGGTGGGTAGAGTTGTACTTAAGAGTAGCGCTGTACTTCATAACAACATTACGCAAGAAAAGTAAAAAGTATTATGTAGTGAAACTAAAAGTACATTTTTTTATTAATTTAATTACCACCCCACCCCCTGGTAGTAGCTGAGAAGCCTTCATTCTCTGACAATTTGTGCAAAGTTTTGTGATGTAGTGTGATGTCATGCGTGATGTTTTTTTATGGTTTGTTCATATGGTTATAGCGCTGAGAGTTAGCTTTTATGTGCCTGTTTCAAAACGCCAATTCTGTTGTGCAACATTTGGAAAACCTGCATGTGACAAAAGGAAAAAAAAGAAACAACAACCATGTGATGTCGAGACTTAAATTATCCGCTGCGTCCAAGTAAATCACAGCGGTGGCTGGGAAAACAACACTGATCCAGATTTCAGGTTCAAATAACTGCCGTAAAATATTGTAGGTTTTTAAGAATTGTGAATTCACTCCATCTCATCAACGAGCTTCAGTGATTGCTGTTTGCCAGTTATTTTGTACTTTTCAGCACCCCACTTCCCCAGTGCCGAGGTTACAGCTTTGTTCTTTGTGGAGTTATGATCTGACTTGGCCTGGTGTGTTCTTACTAAATCTCATCTCACCGCTTTGTTGTGGTGAGCTCATCATGTACACACGGCTTCCCATAAGATTTATTGGGARTATTACAGAAAGTAAAGAGACATTTGTCAAAACTGGACTCTGAACCTGTTTAAATATCAATAGCTAAAGATAGACTGCACTTCAGGTTCTGATTCTGACTAATACCTAGGTAATGTCATTGTCAAGCTACTCACAAACCACTACTTACTCTACATATTTCTTTTATTCTTTTTTTTTTTTTCAGGCTTTGTGGACTGCGTTGGTCTTGACAGATCATGGTTACACCCCAGAACCCTCTGATCTGGAGCATCTGATCCAGATTGACTCTAAGATATGTCTTCTTCTTCCCACCGATGAGCTCAACTCACTGCAGAGTTCTTACACAAGCTTCAGCAAATCTCAGGTGAGGATCCAAAAAAAAAAAAAACCATCTAAACTTAAATCCTATTAGTTTTCATTATCCCTCGTTTTTTCATTATCTTATATGTAGTTTTATATTTTTTTAAGCCGAAAGAGGCACACTGACAGTATTATCTGCCAAGGCTGATGTCTTAATTCACATCTTCAAACACATTATTGAGGTTTGCACTGAAATTTACTGGTTTAGCAAAATAAATTTAGACATTCCAATTTAAGGAATGCAGCTGGATTTTAGTTCAGATTTGGAAATCTAAAYGAGGAGGAAGGATTTGTTTTCACACTGAGGTGAGGAAGAGGCATTTCTTTCCATCTGGAAATGCTAGTAGCTCATGTCGTTCTACATTTTGCAAACTCCTAATATCTTGTTCAGGGTCTCTGGGGTGTTTGGGTCTGTTCCAGTTGATACCGGGTGCGAACGAAATCCTCATTCACACGTTCGTTACAGAAAATAATTTGCTCAGACTCCCATGAGYGACTTTTTGGCACTTTAACCTGATTTTCTTCCAACTCTACATWTACGTCATCTTCACAAGTCAAAAGAGTTTTTGGAACGGTGACATTTTCATCTACGCTTTGTCTGCTSTTCATCAACGCTGAAACAGCTAATGGTTACAACTCTCCTTGATAAGCAACTGCAAATGTTTAACAATCAGACTTCTAGAATAAGAAATAATAAAATTGTTGTTTGATTCCGAGTTGGTGAACCCCACACCTGTCGTGGCGCTGATTTAAAAACAATGACCGCACACTCAGTCTCTTCCAGAAGCATTGATTCATTTCAGGTCAGTAGCCATAAATCCTTAAGGAGGTCATAAAAGAAAATGTGATTTTGTCTTGCAGTTACCTTTCKTGGTAGCAAGTTCTTGGTTCCTAAATGAAACCATTTGAACATCAGCTTGGGAACCAATTTGGGTTTCTGCTCATTCCAGCTATCAAAAAGCACAAAACGACCATCATATTTTTGTTTTAAAATCACAGACATGTTTTTTTTTTAATCACTGGTAGTAAATCACACYAACGATTCTTGATTTTCCACTCTCTCATCTTTTCTGTCTGGCTGTCTCAGGTTGATAAAGAGTAAGTAATTCAGCATTCCCATATGTCTTTTAAAGAATCTGCAACAATTTAAATCTGTTTTTAGAATTCAGGTTGCCACTAATCGTTGCACTGTCCTGCATGGACACCTAATCTGTTGCTTGAGCTTGGAAAGTCAGAGTGAGTCAGCTGGGCCTGGTACATGCTTGGATGATGCCACAGAGGACAGTCATCCCCCCATCAGACTGTAATTACAGAGCTGGTGGACATTAAGAAGCRCCAACTCCACGGGACATTTCACGCAAAATCTACATTTTTAGCCATTAMATGCATTTTGTTGTGTATTGGAGTCTCTAGGAGTGCAGAAAATTTGACTTAAGCCTGTCCTGGTACTGTGTAGATATTTTTATATTCTTTTTGTATAGTCATATTTTCAACTCGTTTATTTATTTTTCAACTCGTTTATTTATTTATTTTACTGTATTTTCTATAGCGTTTTCTGAACTATTTCTTCAAAGTATTTGAGATGGAGCTTCTAAATAATATCTGGACTTATCAACTACAATTTGATGGTCTTCATTCTCCTCTGGCTCTGGGTCAGACTCTGGCTCCAACATGTAAGGCTGGATGGATAAGTCTTCCGTTGTTGACATCTTTTAAATATTTTTTAAAGGGGCAATATCATGTAAAATCAACTTTTTTGAGTTTTATATCATATTATAATGTTATACATTCTCCTCTGGCTCTGGGTCAGACTCTGGCTCCAACATGTAAGGCTGGATGGATAAGTCTTCCCTTGGTGACATCTTTTAAATATTTTTTAAA
>NW_013952404.1:5237885-5247491 GCF_001266775.1 Austrofundulus limnaeus | reverse complement strand
CAGCTAAAGGTGACATAGATACTTTATTATAGTATAGAATTTAAATGTTTGCCTGAGAAACATATAATATTGCCCCTTTAAATGAATAGTTTCTGCGGTGCTGTATAGTCATAAACCTCTCTATCAACCTACAGTGGAAGTTGGAGGGACACAGGGTGTGAAGCACCTTGTTTGGATTTAAAGAGACAGCCTCAAAATGAGTTGATCTGAGACACACCTCAGAGCAGAGGTGAAAGAGGGGTTTGTGGAGTTACAATAAAGAGGAATTCAGACCAAAGCATTACAGTTCCAYTTTATATAGACCCCAACTGAATGATTTGAAWGTAAAAAAKGAAGGATTTAAAAGTGTGACATGTCTCCTTTAACTTGTAGGACCAGTTGTCCACAGCTAACCATGAACTTGTAGAAGTCCTATTTAGACTTATATCTGTTTAGATAGAGCACATATCTGAAAATTTAGGTCAGCTATTTGTCCATGAACATTTTGTTTCTATCATCCTACTCTAAACACAATGGCATAAAAAATCCAATCATGAAACTGTGATGTGATATAAACCTCATGATCAGTGTTTGTAGTAGCACAGCATTACATATTACATGGACGTGGTTAATCATGAACATTTTGGTAGAAAAAAGCCTTGTTTTATTTTCCCCATTGGCCCTTTCTTGGCTTCCTCTGTGATTTCTGATGATAGAGAAAATCTCAGATAGTTAATGATCTGGACTGAATAGATACAAAAATATATTGTAATAAATAAACACTGCTTTCCCTGGACACGGGAATTGTGCCTTTGTCAGCATCACTCTTTCTGCATTCTCCATTCCTCTCCCTTTTCTCAAGCTTTAGCTGAATTAAAACATTTTGTCATTAAAACATGTGTTTGTTTGATGCATCGATATACAGTACACCCCTCCTACTGTAACACTGTGGTAATGGCTGCACCACCCACAGTTTGAAGCCAGCAGAGACGATTATGTCATAAGAGGTTTGCTGATGTTGGTCACATGAGTGTTTAAGTGTGTCTGCATGTATGTGCGAATTGATTACATGTGCACATGTTGTTTCAAATGTGGCTTCTTGAGACGTGTGGCCGCAGTGAAACAAACAAATGGCCGGTTTTAAGTCTCTGTCACGGTTTTGATTGCATCTGTTATAATCCGCTCCCTTGGTTACTCCAGCTGTGTTTTGTTGTGCGCTGGTTGGGTAAAAATTTTGATGGGAGTCCATGAGGTCACTTAGTCATATTATGTGGTTTCTCATGATTGTAACTCCAGCCAATGTTAAGTGGGAGAGCAGAGCTTTGGGCAGAAAACGCCCTTTTGACCAACACAATGTGGTCAGTTTGAACATCTTTGGTCCAGTCGTGTAATTAAAGCTTTKGGAAAGGTTCATCCTGTTACACTGAACGTTAAGTATATATTGTATTAGACTTCATGTTGTAAAAAGAAAATAATTCAGGACACTCTTGGCATGTCCATTTTGTTCATTCGGACTGCTCCTCTAATTTGATATGTGGCTTTGGGTTTGTCTCCTTACAACATAGAACATAATTTTATGWTTATGCTAGGGTTCGTTAACATCAGACTCATTAGTAAGACAATACTACTTTATTTAATATGTTTTTATTTTGGTTTTCTTTAATTAAACAGTTAACTTCCATCTTTTCCCATTTTAATGGTTTAAATAAAAAATAATTAATGCTTCATAATTTGGGTGAACATCATTTTAAAGATCCATCAATCATTCACCCTTTCATAGAAAAAATACTAGAATAATTAATCCATAATTCATTTCGTGAGTTACTTATATGTAAGTAAATACCCTTTAAAAACAACACAAAAAGTTATTTTATGTGAAATTCAAGGTTCTCAACTAGCTTCAGAACCAAGCATAAACTGAGCTAAAGCTAACATCTGAGCTAATCTAAGTTCCAGTAACATTATTGTTTGTCTGTATGCTTATCCTTGTTTGTTTTTTASGCTCATAATTTTTAGGAAAGTGATATGGATAAACGTTCCAATTACTAACAGGGAAAGTGAATTACACTGTTTATATTGTTGTAATGGTGCTCATCAGTGTGTAATATATTAGAGACAAAAGCAAGCACTCATTTAATTTGTTGAATTGGGAAAGTTTGCCAAGTATAGCTTTGTCAGCAGCCAAAGATTCATGGCTAAACTTGGTCAGATCATTTTGAGAGAGGTGGTGGTCTTCGTTTGGATGGTATTTGTATGCAGTGATTAGTGCCAACCAATGATGCTCCTAAGAAGGACAATAGGCACAGATTTGTTGACGCATTTGTGGTCTGATCCCAYAAAACTGCTGCTATAGTGCATATTGCTCAATACATGAATGCTGGCTATAATTATGTGGTGACAGAAATTTMTWCAATGCTAATCTTGCTGTGTTAATKCTGACCTGTAAGTTGACCTCTGAAGTATGGTTCCCTGGAATCAAATTGTCCCATTCAAAGGATCCCCATCCATCAACACATAACACCAAATTACCCTAGCATATTTTTTTATTGAGAGCAAGCTAAAGAAACCCTTTACAAGCACAAGGATTAGTAAAGAAGGTAATTTTTTGTGCCACTCATGCCCATTTTGCAGTTAATCTTTTTATCACTTTCACCAAACTGCTTGCAGCAAAACAATCTTTAAAAAGTACATTTTTACTTTTGAAGAATCTACTATGATGTCATAATGATCAGAAAGGCATTATGAAAAAATWGTTAAAGATGCCATGGTTTGATGAGTCAAGTTATTTTTGTCAACAGGGAAAGTGTCAAATACCACACCCTGGTCGGTGGAGTCTCTGGCTCCAGTGAAGGAGTTTAAGTAGCTGGGAGTGATGGTAGGATGGAGCGGGTGATGGATCGACTGATCGGGGCCTCAGTCGCAGTAATGGGGGCGTTGCTTTGGGTCAGTTGTGGTGAAGAAAGAGCTGAGTTGAAAGACAAAGCTCTGGATTTTCTGGTCTGTCTACGTTCCCACTTTCACCAATGGTCAAGAGGCATGAATCATGACCAAAAGAACATTATAAAAGATTAAAGGAGCTGTAATGAGCTTCATACGCAGGGTGGCCGGGCTCAGCCTTAGAGATAGGGTGAGGAGTTGAAGTGGTTTGAGCATCTGATTAGGATGCCTCATAGACGCCTCCCTTTAGAGGCTTTCCAGGCACATGCCACTGCTAGTAGACCCCGAGGAAGACCCAGGACTCGCTGAAGGGATTATGGATCCTCTCTGGCCTGGAATCCCCTCTGGGTYAGGACAAGCTGGAAAGTGTCACTGGAGAGAGGGATATCTGTGTTTCTATCCTAGACCTGTTTCCATCATGATCCGACTATGCTAGCTGCAGATGATGAATGGATGGATGTTATTTTTCTAAAGACTGGATGTGTGTGCATTGTTTACCTTGGGCATTGCCTTGGTCACCCTACGTTTTCATCATATGAAGAAAGTATAGTGACCAAGGCAGATTGGGGTAGTTGTGCTTGGTCTTGGGATCCCTGTAGATATCGACATTTACCTCTATCTTGAACATCATTACAGGTTAAGTATTACTGATGCGACTATGGTATTCCATAAAAGTGGTGACCTACATAGGGTGGTTTGCTTGCCATAGAGTAAATAGTCAAGGTATTGATATTTGAATTATTCACATTATAACTCCAGTATATGTCTAAGGGATGTTTTGTGTTGCTCCAAATATCCAATAAAAAATCTGCTGCTAATGTTTTGGTTCCTGATTTCAGAGTCCAGAGCTCAGACCTTCTATAGTGTCACAACGGAACCTACACAACACAAAACAACTGGTTTCAAGGTCGTAACTGTACATGTAACATAAATGGGATTTGTCATAGAAATTAAAGMAGGACTTAAATGTCAAAGTGAATAAAAAGCAGAAGACAGCTGTCCTCTTTGGAAAAACAAAGATGTCTATATTCGAGCTGAAGTATTCAATTTTTACTAATTTAAAACAAAAGTCAATGTGATTGTTTTGTTTTTTTCTCCCCCAAACCAGAAGCAGGTGCTTCAGATAGCCAAATTAGGTCTCTCTCAATGCCGTTATTTAATAATTCCTATTTTAATTGTGCCATCCATCAATTTCYTTTACACTTGCACATGAAGAACATGTAAACTCCACACAGTAAGGTGCCAGGCTAGGATGCCATCCTGCAACCTTCTTGCTGAGAGGTGGCAKCTCTAACTGCTCACTGTGCTGCCGTTTTTTGGTATATTTGTTGTATTGTTCTTGTGATTTTTAATAGTATATTAATTTCTGATCATRTGTGGTATTGTTTCTGGGATATTCTTCTCATGTGAGGACAGTGGCATGATGTGACTTGAGGTGTCAGGGCTGTCTTATGGCACTTTTGTTGTTTTTCACACAGTTTAAAGAGAACAGCCGTCACACCCTTTTGTTCCCTGTAATTCCCGCGAGACTCTGTTTTATTATAAACGCCTCTCCCACTGGTGGGACCCACAGCTGCATTTGGGTTAAGTGCTTCAGAGAGGKTTTCCCTTGTTCTTAAAGATCTGACGTTTTGACTGTTCCACTCATTATGACAGCTCCAATTAGTCACATAGTCAGCTGTTAGCAATAACCTTAATGCTGCATATCGTTTAATATTCTATCAATTTGAGCCAAATCAAAAACAATTAAGCAAGGCACTGGCAAATTTCCCCTCTAAAAACGTGCCTCTCCATTGTAAACGAGTGTTTGCAGCAGAACTGTAGGTCATGCATTCTGCTTGACAAAACACAGCATCTGTCACAGAAGTTGAAAAGAAAAAGAATGCGTGATTTTTATTTTTTTTCCCATCCAGATGCTTTTGATAAATATTGATTATGACCTACTTTTCAAACTCCTCATTTCCATTTCATTTTGCGTGTCTCATTTTTTGGCAAAGATTAAAACTATTTTACATWAGTAAAAGCAGTCTGGGTGGAGATAAAGTCATGAGCATCTCTGAACGATAAAAACCACACATTGTGATGTATTTAGTGTGGTTTTGAAAGGATCGAAAATGCACTGCTTTTCTTTTACTGTCTGGTTCAAAAAGATCAGATGGGATTTTTTATTGTACCTTTGTTTAGGCCAACTTCCTGAGAAAAAAAAAGGTACTGTGGATATTTATTGTCTGCTGCCAAAGGAGAAAGTCTGTCTGTCTTTCCACTTTCTATGTGTGATATTAATAAACACAAAAGTGGCTATAATTTGATAATATTTACAGCTAAAATTTAGAAAATTTAGAATCTGGTGCTAATAGATTATGCAAGATCTTCGATTAAAACTTTTGGATGGCCACCACAGCCAACTGACCTTAAAAACACCAAAATACCTGTAGCTTAGACAGTTTTCCAGATAGTGAGCTAAAATTTAGTGTGGTAGTAGCTGAGCCCAATACTACTGAGCCCGCGAGGGGACATGAGGGATTTTTTTTCTTTTTGCTTTCCCACGCAAAAATATTGCATTACCTCGCAATACCTTTTGCGTTCCCTCGCAAAAGTCGTTTACCACTGTTGTGCCTGCCGGTTTATTAACAAACTCACATGTTTACCAGTAGCGAGTTAGCCTACTGCTTTAATTCAGCTTCAGAATGAATATATCACACAGCATGGAAGTATGTTATATGCCGACATTTTAACACAGTGCAGCCATGCAACATCGATGTCAATTTCACGAACTTGTGGTGACACATCCTGTTTTGGTAACCGGATATTTCAAAATAAAAGTCTGATTTAATTCAGTTCATATACAAATTTGCGTGGGAACACAAAACAATGTTGCRAGGTAATGCAGAAGTATTGCGAGGGAACGCAAAGGTATTGCGTGGGAACTCAAAAGAAAAAAATCCCCCCTTGTCCCCTCACAGGCTCCGTACAATACAGACTCTGAGGGAAATACGTTGAGCAACATTTTTGCTTAATATGAGATTAACTCAAAATGACTATAATTCTATCATTTCTCAACACAAAATGACTCTACTCTAAAAGACTGATGGTAGGCAATATTATTTCAAGGGATGCTAGACTTTTAATTTCACCCAGTATCAAATTCAGCATGTTTTTTTTTTCCTTTGGATTGTACAATACACCAGAAGGTTTTGATCTTTGCAACTGTGATCCCTCCAGACCACCCTCAGTTCTGAAAAAAAAAAGGAGAAGCGTGTATACAGTCCAGATGACCCACAAGTGAATCTTCTAATACTTCAGGAATGTTCACCAATCACCAAGTCAACAGGGATCCAAGATACTGATGAAAAAAACACGACCGTTGAGGGAAGAAAAGACAGATTGGACACAAACAGATTTTGTGTCTTGAGACATCTTTAGGTGGTCACATGCAAACCCCTGCACTGTCTCTCATGGAGCAGCATTAGATCGATTTGTGGTTCAGCGTTTGAGAAAACAACACTGCGACGAGTAGTTTGTTGTTTTCATTAGCTTGCTAAAGTTTCAGCTGCAAGTAGGAGGTAATTAACTAAAGTGTGCTTAAAGCTGTGTTGCTACACCTCTGCTTAAGTAGCTGACAGCCGATTAAAGCTCACAGCTGGGCAAAATATCATTCGCAGAGATGCAGGAACAAACAGGAGAAACYGAGAAGTCAAGAGACTCTTGAGCTCCCGAGCAGCTCGCTCCTGAGCTCTCACAGGGAGTGCTCGTGGCGAGGCATGCGGACAGGCCTTGGCAGGTAGCCTGGGTCCACGTGGCACAGCCGGAGCTTCTACTATACTTCACATTTCAGGAGATGGAGAGAAAACAGAGATGCGGCTGGAGCGAGAGAAAAGTGTGCTGTCCTGAACAATATCAGGGATATCTATGTGAGTCATCGAGGCTGRCTCTCTTTCTTTAAAACATCCCTGTTCCTCTTGAATCCTGCAGCCACAAGGCACATGCTGTTAATGTATACACAGCTAAATTTTATTGGAGACATATTTCTTGCTTTTAGCTGCATAAGAATCGTTTTAAAGCAACACAGTAACATGCAACAKCACACTTCACTGACTGCAGACTACAATTTATTGTAGACCGGAGCAGTTGCTCAGATATAAATTTTGAAAAAGATCGCCGTCATTGTCCTGCATGAACCGCTGAGCGCTGAAGAATAACAAAAACATGCTGTTCTTATTGCTTCCTTCTTGATGGCTTAATGTGATCAACAGATATTTTTGAATAAAACAAAAGCCCTCACAGTCATGGTCAGTGAGCCATTTTGAGGTTGCATGCCTTGAAAAAAAAGTGAAGCTGTTGGCAAGGTTCCACATTGAAGAAATGTTTTCCAGGCAAAAACCCAAACAGTATATTTTCCTTTCTTTTTTATTATTTTTTGTTATATTTACCAAATTCCCAGCAGTCCTTATCTTCCTTGCTGTGAAAGTAGCTTTTCCAGCTACAAAGGACGAGGAGCCTAAAACAACACCTTGTATGAATTAGTTTCTTTGACGCGAGCAGAAGCATTTATGATTTTCTTGTTGACACTTCCTTGGACTGTCTACCTCAGAGCAATCTGTTGCTGTTTAGCTTGTTTAAACTGTGCAAACAGGTTAATTAGGTTGTCGAAAAAAGTTTTATTTGACCCCTTTTAGAATAGATCTTAACCTATATTCTGCTTTTTGCTGTTAGCGTTAAATACATATTGCCATAAGATGCAAACGCACACAGACCTATACTAATGACACAAACGCATAAATTTTGTTCCTGTTGTGTATGACATCCGACAATGCATCTGCGTTGGAGGACCCAGCTGTTTTCTTTGGCGAGACACTCGACAGATGCAGACCACATTGGCGGGAAGAAGAAGAACCAGACTACCAAGCTCAATGGCTCGCTCTACAAAGAGAAAATGCTAATGTGATAATACTTTATGTTCTTCATTATAATCTAGTTCATCCGCTGAGTTTTACTGATCCAAGGATTGTTTTGAGGCTGATTTGTGGTGAAATGTTTGGCATTAAACAACCTCCGTTGTTTTTCCAGTATTGTCAGTTTGGACAGACGAGGTCGACGCATGCATGGCTGCAGCTGCTTCATGACAAAATCAACATGAAATGCATTTCAGATCATAATATTAAATGCAGGATATATGGTACTTATCCAATTCCCTATTTAAAAAAATCATACAAATGACAAATAAACAACTAGTATTTTCATTAGTAGGTCAGTATTATTTGGTGAAACAAAACTGTTTTTACGTTTTATTTAAAGGAAGAAAATCCACATATGTCAATGAAACAACTTGAACTTACTAATAGGATCCCCCCCCCCCCCCCCACTAAAATCACCAAATAACACACATTGCTTTTAAATTTTGGTTCAAAATAGTTATTTGGATTTCTGTGACGTCCTCTGAGACCTCTAGAACTGTCAACGGGTATTTTGGTCCAAACTGCTCCAGCTGTCTCAGGTTTGAAGAGCTCCTTCTTCAGACTGCAGGTTTCAGCTGCTTCTACAAATGTTTAATAAGACTGAGGTCTCAGAATAGTCCGATGTTTTGCTCTTAGCTATTCTTGGGTGGGTTTAGCTGTGTGTTTTGGGTCATTGTCCTATTGGAAGACCCATGACCTGCAGCTCAGACCAAACTATCTGACCCTGGGCAGCACATGTTATGCTTGAATGCCTTGATAGTCTTGAGATTTTTTGTACCCTGCATATATGGGGCGGCAGGAGGTAAGGGTTTGTCCTGTAATGCATGAATTGAAGGTTTGAACCCCCAATTCTACCATCTTAGCCGTTGTAAGACATGTTACCTGTCTTGCCTGCTGGTGATGGTCGGGCAGCCTCGCCTCTGTCAGTCTACCCCTGCGCAGTTGTGGCTACATTGTAGCTCAACACCATCAGTGTGTGAATGTGTTTATGAATGGGTGAAAGGCTGCAGTGTGAAGCAATTTGGAATCCTCAGACTTCATTAGGAGCTATCAGGCCATTTCCTATATATAGACACTTTGTACCAAATACAGCAAAGCAGAACATAACAGAGCTTCCTCCATGTTTTGTTCTTTTCTGTGAATGTTTCATTCTTGGGTCTGTGAACATGGGGCTGATGGGACTTGTTGCCAAGAAGCTCCAGTTTTGTCTCATCTATCCAAAGAATATTCTCTCCCAGAAGCTTAGTGGCTTGTCAGTATGCATTATGACAAATTCAAGTCTCACTTTATTTATGATTTGATGTCCTCCTCAGTCCTCACTTCAGTATTTGAGATGCCTGTAAGTTTCATAAATGTATTTTGTTGTTGTTATTTTCCAGACCTCAACTTGACCTCTGTTTCTTTAAACTGACTTTTCTTCATTACTAAATAAATAGTTACCTCAGCATTCCTTGCTATCAGGACWGCTGCTTAGCAGAGTTGATATCGGCCACATATTGATATCTAAAGTTTGTGCTCCTTTGAAGTACATTCTTTTGAGATTTCACAAGTAGACAGATATGCTTTTATCCACATGTGCAGATATATTTGGCCTGATTTTGTTTGCCTTCTTTTTCATAAATGAAAAGAAAGTCCTGGTCTTGTTAGCCTCCTGGTGATCCTTTGTTCTAGATAGTTAATGWGATTATTGAAGATTCCTAAGTGGCTATTTCAAAGAGAACCGATTATCAGAAGT
>NW_013952404.1:5229567-5236485 GCF_001266775.1 Austrofundulus limnaeus | reverse complement strand
TTTAGAAGAGGAAGTGATGAGAAGATGTTTATTATCTATTTAAACATAAAACAACATTTTAATAACAGCTAAAGGTGAAATAGACACTTTATTACGGTATAGTATTTAAATATATGCCTGAGAAACACATAATATTGCCCTTTTAATATGAAAATAGCTTTCCCTGAAGGAGTACTTATCAGCTGCTTGCAAAGATGCTGCTTGATTCATTAGTTTTCTTAGCATGCGTTGGGGATTACCCTCTGAGATGACGATATTAAATTTGAGTTATAGTGATTGTTATATTTGTAAATGTCACGTAGCTGTTGCAGCCATCTTAAATGGTGTTTACTCCCAAAGTTAACCAGTTGTATATCCAGAGATTATTCTGTTTCTCTAAAATCTGTCCAGTTATTCAAGAGGTAATTTTGCTAACAGACAAACATGCACGCACAGAGAAACAGGCAATTACATATTTGCTTGCCTGTCAGGCAATAATAACTACAGATTAAAAGCTGCGTGAAACAGATTGTGCTATAATTAGATGAGTGGGACTTTAATAAAGAGACTCGGGGCTTTCCCCGCAGAACTCATCAGGATTTATAAAGTGTTTATTTGGACAAAAACATGTCATAGTCCCTCAGACTGGTCAGTGGCTTTATCGTTGTTAAACCTCGCAGACACGTTTTAGGTTAGCAGCCTGTTTCTGAAAAGCAGGGTAGCTGTTGTTTCCAAATTAAATAAACTGTCTCTCACAAAGATCTGAGCTTTTTTAGCAACGTGCATTTAGTGGTGCGAGGACGGCGGTAAAGCTAGACTTTAATTTTTATTTTTCCGAGTCGGGAGGCTCACTACGGTGCGTGACAGAAGTCAGATCTCGTTGTGGTCCTGGGCATTTGGTGTTTAGGATGAGTGAGTCGTAACCAAAAGGGTCCCATGTCAACCACTTGAGAGAGGCCTCAGATAGAAGCTGTCATTATTTCCACGCTGGCAGACAGAGGCAAACGTTAGGTGAGGCCACACACAGAAAGGTATTTTGGAGATTTTTGTTTTTGCCAAAATTTGCTTCACAAAGTTGCCTAAAACTTGGGCAAAAGCAGCGTGTGATATCAGTTGAGTTTAATTTTTAGTTTTGTTTATTATGAAGACACTCTTCACATCCAAGTATTTGACCAAACTTTCCTCCTACCTTGGTTTTAACATTCTAATATAAACATGTCATAACAGATTTAGAAACACTGTATTTCAGTTTATAACATGTTCTCAGCCCCAGCTCCTTTAGTAACCTACCATTTTGTCATAAGCAAGTCCTTATTGACATGTCAACATCCTATAAATGTCCATAAGTGAAACCAATATTGGGTCACAGCTGCGCCTGCCTGCCGTCCAGATGAATGCAGACAGAAGGAGGTTTCAGCCACATGGTGCTGATCGACACTCTGAAACAGATTTCTGGTTTTCAGCGTCCTCAGACCCTGGACCCTATTTACTGTTTCTGTTWACTTCAAATTGTGTTTAATAATTTGAAAATCAGAGGTGGGCTGTGACAAAGTCAATTTACTTGAGAAAATGACGAAAACATTTGAGGAAAARCATCAACCTTTTAAGTACTTTTATTACTTAAATATATCTTAAGTACTTTAACTTAAGTAATAATTTAGCAGTGCTACTTTTACTTTTATTGGAGTACTGTTTGACCAGTAGGATCAGTACTTTTCCTTAGTAAAGAAACAGAGTACTTTATCCACCACTGTTGAAAATGTTCTTGTAAGAAAAACATGATCAGAGTTGGAAGTTTGAATAACTTTGCAGAAAAYCTTTTGATTCTTTTCTAAAAGGTTTTATTCAAAAATCTGAACTCCAATCCAGCTCACAGCCAGATCAGCCAGGCAGGGCCTGTGAGTTTGAGGCCTTGGGTCTTATCAGAACAATAACAAACCCTCTCAGCAGCCCAGCATTTGTCCCAGGCTGAACTAAAAAGCATAATGATGGATCAACYTCGTAAAGTCACGTGTACATGAAACACAGCCTCCTGGTCACACCACTAGGGGCAGCACCTTTTACGTCAGACATTAGAATGAAATCAAGCTTTGTCTGTGCAGAGAGAAGGGCCTCATTTYGGTAAAACATACCGACTCTGTTTAAAACAAATGACTGAAATTACAAGAATGGATCTTAAATTCAGTTAAATGGGCAATATCATGTAAAATCAACTTTTTTGAGTTTTATATCATGTTATAATGTCATACTCTCATAAAAAACACACCCAAAGCCTTGCTTTGACTCATTCATGCATGTTTGAGAAATCCTGCAGCGTTTTTAGGAAGCCATGCTGAGGAGCAAAACAACAGGTGGGGACTAGAAAAGACTTTTGGTACCAGAAACACACCTGGGACATGTCTTTAAGTCGAACTTCCTCATGGCAGAGCGCACCACCCCCTCCCCCAGTCCCCACACACACACACCCCGCCCATGACTCCTGCAGGCTCTCGCGTGAAACTGAAACTGTCTGCTGAGCTAACGCTACTTCTCTCTCAGTGAAGCTCTTTTCAGATTAAAAATACCTTTTAAGGAAATGTATTTTCAGATGCCAAGTAAGCTGCATCATAGCAACCTTCCCTCCCCCCCCGCGATCACATCCCCCCCCCACACTGAAATGGGTGGGACAGAAGCAGAAGGTGGTTCTTAAAGAGACAGTGGCCAATTTCAAGGCTTTTAGAAGAGGAAGTGATGAGAAGATAAATTTATTTTCTATTTAAACATAAAACAGCATTTTAATAACAACTAAAGGTGACATAGATACTTTATTATGGTATAGTATTTAAATGTATGCCTGAGAAACACATACTATTGCCCCTTTAACAATACACTCTGGTTATTTTTAAAATTTGGAATTTTCAGTTCCATCATTATTGCTATGAGATGCTTACAATTCTCCCTGTTTCCAGCTCCTCTTTTACAACGTCTTTTTTTAGTAATCATCACACCTGTTCTCTTCTCCCAGTAGCTATACTTTCTAAGCTTTTCTCTGTTTACCTCACGTGTGAAGCCAGTTTACCAGTTTTGCTTTTTGTTAGTTTATTTTTCTAGTTTATCTCAAAAATACACTAATCAAGTGACTGTTTTTGCCAAACTAATGAATGCATCTGTCAAATGAGCTCAAACTTTCCTCTTTCCACCTTATTTATCTCCCTATAAGTTTTCTCTTTTCTATGATCTTCTGGCTTATTGAACAAACTTCATTCATTTGCAGGTAGCTTTATGCTCACCGTTAGCTGATTTGATCTGTGCACTCATGTTCAGCTGTTATTTAAATGAACTCTTATTTAGCAGCAGTGCGTCCCAGTTAATGACAGATGTCACGTTTAGAAAACAGGTGCACAGAGTCTGCCAGACGTCGGTAAGTCCTAATTTCCGTTTTACTTGGAATAGTTTAATCCACTCTGCCAACTTTTATTGGCCTGACAGTGGGTTTCTGTTTGCCTTTGTACCTAAGGCACAAAGACAAAGATCCATCCTGTGGTGATTAAGTCGAGCTTTTCACTTTTTGTTCYTCCTGACCCATTTTTCAACATTTGCTTTGGATGCTGCTAGTGGTTAGCTGAGTTCCTCTTAATGCTGTAAAGATGTGATTTATTTTGCAAAATGTCCAAAAGGACAATAGATAAGCTTAGTTCTACTGACAAGAATGTGGTTCTACTCTAAGCTTTCTCCAGTCAGCAGTAAACAGCCTTTGGTTTCGATTGGTCTGAACAGGAGTTTTAGTGAAATGGAAAATTTCACATGAATTGATTGCAGTGATGTTTTATTTCTTTTTTTTAATGCTACCAAGTGCCAACCAAATAAGTGGAGCGCTGCTCTGTTGAGTGCACCCATGTGAGATGAGGTGTTCCTTCCTTGTGCGAACCCGTCATGTCTGTTGTGCATCAGGGCCTCGGCTCCGACGTTGGCTGGAAGTGCGATAGGGACCGGCAGCCAGGAGAGAAGGTCCTGCAGGATATAAAGGAGAGGAGAGAGCAGGAGAGGCGGCTCCAAGAAATCCAACAGCAGCTGGAGATTCTGGGCCTCAGCCAGGAGATGACTGTAAGTTCAAAGTCACACATTAAATAAAAACAAACACACACACACACATGCTTATGTTCACATTAGGACTTACATCTGAATAAGAATGTCCATTTTAACACCCAGGATCTGTGACAAATTAGTACAAAAGCTGACATTTTCACATGCAGTATTTCTTACCCTGCAGGTTCAGACACTTTTCCCAGCTTACGGTTTCCTTTGCCTTTAGTTCCGAGTTTACACGAGGATAATGTTCTCCACTGATAAGTTTATTCCTTCCATTGTGTTCAATTACTTTATTTTAGTGTCCTCGCTGCAGTGTTCCCTAGAAGCGTTAAAACCCCTGTCTGATTTTTMAGGGGGTCTGCAGAGTTACAACCAGACGTTCTTTCCCCAAACTCTGTAGCTAAAGACACAGAACAAGAATGTTCCAGAAACAAAGACCGACACTAAACCTGATTTCTGCTTTCTCTGACATTTAGGACCTTAAATTTTGTACGCAAAGAAGAAAAAAAAAAAAACACTTGATGAGTGTATTCGTGCATCTCGTGGTGTTGTGCAACAATCTGCTCTTGTTTCAGTTCAAATCGAATAATGCTGAACCACAAGATGATGTGTGTATACGTCTAATTTAAAGGTTGAATAACGTCAYGAACAGCGTGGTAATTGCAAATATAAGTGGTGGCCACACCCTCACTTCAAAAGGCTATTTTAAGAAGATGTATGTTCGTGGTTATGACAGAGCATTTTAACACGCAGGTCTTTCAGCTATTGCTGCTGGAAAATGGTCTTTACATTTAGTTGAATCACTCCGTTTTATAGGTTATCACTAAATGTCCGAAGCCAGTGAGTGACTTGAGCCTGAGCGGCACACTCTCAGTGTATAATCTCAGCGCCAGCGGCCTTGTTTTGTGGTTTGAAAAKATTTACTGGCACAGAATTTGTCTGGGAGGGCATTCTTAGCTGGTCTCACACAGCTGCAGTGCACTCATAAAGTTGATTTGTATAACTTTCATAACTCCAGCACTTTCTCACTTTCTTTCTTAAATTTTTTTTTACTCTAGAATCTACCTGTGTTCGCCTGGTTATTTGTTCAGTTATGATAAGTATGCATAAGTGTGACRATATGCATTCATTCAAAGAATGTTAGATCTTTAACTGCAGTTTAAACTGACAAATGAAACAATTTTGCTAAAAGCCTCTTTAATTATATTTATATTTAATTATATTTATGACACAGTTTGACCAAAAGCAGCATTTCTGCTGCACAAAAAGCCTTTTAAGGCTGAAAATTAGGAATTCTGCTCTTTGTTTTTTTGTTGTAGAAAGCTCCAAAGGTTTGTCTCCCACATTGTAGCTGAGAATCCAAATAGCGTTCCCTGAAATTAAAGTGAGTCATGTCAATAATTTCAATGTTGTCTTGGAGAGCTGTTGTTTGTCTTCTCTAAATTAATTAGCACAAAAACAATGCTGACTTGGATCCAAATGCAGGAGTTTTGGAAACTTTTGCGTCATCTCTTCTTGTGTCATAATCTACATTCCAGTGAAATTCACCTCTGAGCCAGAAAAAATAAATCTAGGATTTTTCATTGTTCTTATATCCTTTTTTGAGCAGCAAGGCATTGGCCACTTCCATTAATTAGTGCACCATTCCTGCCGGATTTAGCCTAACAGCACACATCTATTCACTATTTTTACCTTATTTCCATGCGTGCACAAAGAGAACATGCAAACTCCTGTCAGAAAGAGTCCAGGCTGGACGAAATCTTGTGGTCTTCTTGCTGAGAAGTGACAGCAACTGTGTCACGGCAAACACTTTCTTTAAAAAAACTTGTGAACCTGCAAACAAAACTCGGCTTGTCGAGCAAACACACATTCTGCAGGCAGCCACCGTGGCACCTTCCTGCTGATCTGAATTTGTTGGACTCAGCGTTAAAGTGCCATTGAGCCTCATCGTTCTGCCTACTAAGGAGTCTCTAAACTTTGTATTTTCCATAAAATAGTGGTCGGTGTTGCCAGAAGGAAAAAGGAGTTATGGAAAAAGATTCCTCTCAGCCACTTTCATCACCTTCTCGTTTTCGCTGCATTTTACCTGCTGTTTGCTTTTCAGCTAAAGTTTTCTGCTTGTTTTTACAGAGAGACAGTTTAGGAACAGACTCTGTTTTTGCCATTTTGTCCAATATGCAAACAGGAAGAGATGATCCCACTCATGGCTGTAGACAATGGATGCAATTGGGTTGCATCAAAACTGGAAAAAGTAAACCATCCTCTGGATTTTTATTGCAGCGCTGGAACTGATCTGGCAAATAACATTTGATCAGCTTTGGGCTTTTACTGTGGAGAAAGTACAGCCGTTCATTAATTAACAGTTAACAATCCAACGGAGAAAAAATAAAATAAATAAACCAGAGTGACTTTTGGTTAAAAACACCATTAATGTGATGAATGAAAATACCAGCAGACATCAGGAATACCCCGAAACTTTAAGAACAAATCCAGTTTCTGTGATTTTATTCCAGTGGTGAATGAGGATGTTCCTACATGTGAAATAATGTTTAGTGAGGAGAAAAGTGGGAAAGAAGCTCAACAGACTGACTTTAATTACACTTTTATGGTTGTTAAACCCATATTAAAACAAGAACTGACATTTGACAGGATTTATTTTACAGTTTTATTAGGACTTTATTAGAGCAGAAAAGTATTGTGACCTTGTGTTGTGAGTTATCTGAGCGGGTGTGCGATGAATGGAATTCCTGTGCGCATTAGAGGAGCGTTGCCCTCTGGCTCCGAGGCCGATAGAGTTCAGGTATGTGACTGAAGTCAGCGACCTTGAAAGTGGAGCAGCCTACACTTTGGGCTAAACTGGTCCTGCATCAC
>NW_013952404.1:5219632-5228117 GCF_001266775.1 Austrofundulus limnaeus | reverse complement strand
TGTGTGTGTGTGTGTGTGTGTGTGTGTGTGTGTGTGTGTGTGTGTGTGTGTGTGTGTGAAGAAATGGGGTTTCTAGGCCAGTTGGGCACCATGCTAGCTATAAAAAGAGAAGAAAAGAAGAACATGAAGAACTTTCAGCTAGAGTTACTGAAACTGAAAGAATCTGAAGAATGTCCCACACATTTTCAAAGCTCTGTCTGGTATAAAAAAAATTCTCAGAAAAGGGGCCTAAAACTCACAGACCCCTTCCCCCTCTTCTTGACTCACTTGTTCTTTCCACGCTTCAACAAATCGGAGGTTCCCCCTTTACGGGTGGTGTTGTAACTCTTGATGTCATGTCTGAGTACTTATGGTAAAGCCGCAGAAACCTAAAGCTAAGTCTCTGGTGACCAAATGGAGATGCAATGTTMTTTTGTTCCTACACAGTATGTTCTGGAAAGTATAGGAAGGACATCAACCTGGATAAAAAAAGAGTTTTCCCGATAAAAGAACATTGTCTTGATTTATTGTTGCATGGGATTACACAATAGCATCAATGAAATACAACTTAAGTATGAGCTGTCAGTGACTGTACAATGTAAAAAAGAAATTCTTTCTGATATTTCAACAAAAAAAAAAACCCTCCATATTTGGGTTTCATCAGGAGGAATTTTGTTTTGTACTGTACGTTTTTATTTTTAGCATTTGGGAAACACTGTTTTGGAAAAGTGTTTGCAGTGAAAMAAACAGTTTAAACTGCTGGTCTGTCCATCACAGCCTCAGTTACGTACCAGGACAAATCCCACCTTCGGCACCATAGACCTTTTAAAAGGCAGTGGGAGTCAAGAAGAACTAAAACAAACAGTAGAAAAAAATAGGCATTTGTTTCATCTCCAGGATAGGTTAAAGATCGTCCTGTGTGCTTTGACGAAACAATAAAATCATTACCAGGATTTGGTTCCAGTGTGGTTTTCAGAGGCTGTAGGTTTAATTAATTAATTAAKTAATTGATTATTGGCCCTGTGAGAGTATTTTGTCATGTTGAAATGAGGCGAGCCTGCTGATAAATGACACTTGGCAATGGTGGGCACAGACCTGCTAACTGCAGAACTAACTTCTCATGTAGCGGATTAACTTTTTTTGCTAACTTTGGAAACGGTTAGCAGAACCATTAGCTTCAACTAAATTAGGTTCCACTAATTTAAATCCATCTTCCTCTAAATTAGGTTCTGATAATTTTAAGTTCATTAAAAAATATCACAAGTTTATTTTATGCCATTTACTAAGCAGTGCTGGACGTGTCAGGCATCATTTGTGTTAGTGTGTAGCGTCTTTCGCAGCTAAGTTTAAAACATGAGCTGGGTGAAAAAATAATAATAAAATGGAACAATATTCAAACACAAAACTTGACTATGAAAAAATATGGTCACCAATAGTTTTGGTGACCATAGTTTGGTGGATTGGTGCTATGTCTGCAGTGATGCGGGTGCTGTACCAGTCTGTTGTGGTGAAGCGATCTGAGCCAAAAAGGTGAAGCTTTCGATTTACCGGTCGGTCTACGTTCCAACCCTCATCTATGGTCATGAGCTTTGGGTAGTGACTGACAGAATGAGATCACGGATACAAGTGGCCGAAATGAGTTCCCTTTGCAGGGTGTTTGGGTTCTCCCTTAGAGATAGGGTGAGAAGCTYGGTCATCCAGGAGGGTGGAGCCGCTGCTCCTCCACGTCGAAAGGAGCCAGTTCAGGTGGCTCAGGCATCTGGTTAGGATGCCTCCTGGACGACTCCCTGGTGAGGTGTTCCGGGCACGTTGCACTGGGAGGAGGCCCAGAGGAAGACCCAGGACACGCTGGAGGGACTATGTTTCTCGGCTGGCCTGGTAAAGCCTTGGGATTCACCCAGATGAGCTGGCCCAAGTGGCTGGGGAGGGGTAAGTCTGGGTCTCTGCTGAGGCTGCTGCCCCCATGACCCGACCTGGATAAGCGGAAGAAAACGGACAGATGGAAAAAATATGGAGAAGGCATTTGTTGTTTGACTAGCAAACTCGGTCAAAGAAATGCTTTTATTCTGAAAGGGTTAAACTGGAAGTATTACAAATTAGATGGAGSTATCACTCTGGTTTGGWTTGGTCAATTTGCCACAGAGGATCCCACCCACCTTCAAATTAAACAGTCCAGTTAACCCTCTTAGCAGTTAGCATTAGCTTCCTCTAATCATTCTATTCTGTTTAGAGGTTTAGTGTTAGCAAAGCCAAGATTCTTGTTCAGCAGATTAGTGGTCAGTAAAGATAACTTTTTGGTTAGCTGTGCCACAAAGCCTGTGTTCACCACTGACACTTTGAAGAAGATATGACAGTAAAAGAGCCAGCTTCAAATTCACCAATTTACTCAGGTCCATCGTCCAGCATCATTCTGCATTTTGTCTGAAACTTGACTGCAGGTCCACCTGTGTGTCTGATGTGCTGTGTCAGGACGAGTAGAGAAGCAGAAGCAAAGTGTTTTCCCTCAGGTTGGCACTCTCATGAGGTACACACGACGGGGGGTGCGTTGCTTGCTGGGCTGCATTACAGCGCAACAGCGAAACCTCCAACAATTATATGGGTTTTCCAGACTCCATATGGGGGCAGAAACACATCCATTAGGTCAGACTCATGAGGCCTCACCTCTCTCTCATGACACAAACACTTCCGAACCAAGTTATGCAAAAGGAAGTATCATAACCAGCTTATRAGGAAAGCAGCCTCGCTAATGACAACAGAGCCCAATTAGTTATCATAAATCACTCTAATCTCATCACAACTTCMCTGTTTTGGTACAATCTGTTCTCATTTGAGGTATCCCAGAAAACCAGCAATTAAAACCGACCCTTTTAAGCCAATTATGTAAAATAAATGATGAGCTACTGAGTTRCAACATGCCAGCCTGCACTGAGCAGGAAATGTCCATCAAAAAAATTAAAACCTAATAAGTCCAGATTTTGTGCAAGACCATGTAGCTGGACATGAGCTGAAGGATTTATTTCAGTTGCTTATCTAACAAGGTTTAAACCAGAATGGAAGTAGGTCGATTACTAACGACACATCGTCATGTGTTGTTTTTGCTCCAAGTTTATTTTTATGGGTGATTCAGTAGTTTGCCAGAGAACAGCCTGTAAAGATGTTTGCTGCTCTGCTCTCCTGCTGATGACTGATGCCTTTCTCGTTGGTAATGTGTTTTCAAAAACAGATACATGTATTATTAGCATCTTTAAAGACAAATAACAGTAGAAGTTCACTGTGAAAGCTGTTTTAATTTCTGTAYAGGAAACACCCATCTTTAGTTGCTTTAAATAACACACAATGGAAATGTTCAGTGGGTCTTTCACAGTTAGKTTCAGATTTTTGCTGCAGTTGCTGTTAATGTAAGCATTTCACGGCAGAAGGTTTTCTCCCGCAGCGTTATGTAAGGAGCTGTGCATAACAGGAGAGGAAAAAACAAGAGGTAATCTGAGCCAAACCTCTGCTTAGTTTCTTATAAAATTTTGATTAAAAAATAAAAAATAAAAAATAAAAATCAAAGCAGCTAAGCAAAGATGTGATGTCAATTCAATATATTTGATCTTTATGGGCTGCTTTAGCTGCTGTTTCAGACAATTTTTCAGCTTTGGTCATGTAAATGTTTATATCCCTGGTGTTGACTTTGTCATTTGCCTATTGTTTTTTTCAGTTCATGTTATTTTTGACCACTGCCATAACAAAGTAGGCAATATTGTAGCAGCTTGTGTGTATTTTATTTTCTTTTATTGTTTTTACTGTTTGCAAAATTTCTCAGAAAGTAATTATTATTGGATTCACATTTACAACAGATTACATTTTGGAGTTGTCTTTGGTCTTTTCAGCTAATTTTGGTTGCTTGCTGTTCATTTTTGCACACTTGTTTCTAATTTGCTAATCAGCACGCCTGCCCTGAGTTTAGTTTTCCAATCCCCTCAGTATATATGTAGCTGAGCTTTGTTTGCTTAAACCTGCAAATGTGTTCATGAATTTTACCCAGCTCATGTTTAATTCTGTGTTCTGGAGCTTTCTTG
Organism: Austrofundulus limnaeus; assembly: GCF_001266775.1. Lineage (NCBI taxonomy): Eukaryota > Metazoa > Chordata > Actinopteri > Cyprinodontiformes > Rivulidae > Austrofundulus > Austrofundulus limnaeus. The sequence continues at coordinate 5,224,074 of NW_013952404.1, read as the reverse complement.
GCTTGCAATAAACTTCTCTTACTGTACCTACATTTGTGTCCTTCCAGCTTCCTCAGTGTCACAATAGGAGGAAAAGAAAGTTATGCAAATGGAAAGCCATTGAGGAGTTCAAACACAAGCTCATACAAGCAGAAAAAAAATGTTGGCTGACACAGTGGTGTCACATTTTTATAAATATGCATACTGAGTCTGTAATGTTTTGCAATGATCATTAGCCACTATTAAAATAGTTTAGTTACATTTAATGAATGGTTAACACTGATTAATAATCTTTAACAAAGCTTGTGTCCAAGTAAGCTTTGGGGGTTTGTGTGTTAAGGTTCAGAATTTCAAACRCTAACTAATAAACTATAAATCAGTTCAAGGAATATTACTGTGACCATTTAATACATGGTATGTTGCAGAATGATGGCCACTTTAACCCTAATATACAGAAGTGTAAACATCACAGGACTCTCAAGTGTCCTGCATTAACCAAGTTTCAYACAGTTAACAAAAATCCCACAACCGTTTCCCTATGCATTGAATAACAAACGTTCCAAAAAGCCTTTAATTTTAGGAGTCATGTAAATGCATATGTAAGCATTGCATGATTCCTTCACATACTGTAAAAATATTAAATATGACAAGAATGTGGACTTTATTTCCAAATAATTACCCTTTTTTGCCCAAATTGTGCATTAGAGGTGCCTAAATAAACAGCCGTTTTAGTTCCTCCGTTCCCTTTAGTTCTCAGAAAGGCACCAGGCTTTCAGGAGGCTGAAACAAACACGGTGCCAGGGCCCAAAACAAGCCATGACAACTCGCTGTTTCTCATTGAGGGCAGTTTTTATAGAGCTCTCCCTCCCTCCGCGGACTGAAGGATTTATTAGAATCCCATTTTCCTCCTTAGGGCCTCTCAGGTTTTCCAACGTGCACTGCAGCCTCTGTTYAGGCCTGCTGCTACTGTGCATCTCAGCGACACAAGCGGTCTCATCCATCTGAAGCGCACAACGTGACTCCTCCGTGCGTCAAATAAGCCCTATAATTARGCCGAATGTTTTTACTTTCTTATCACACACTTGGACAGTGAAGATGAATCTTTGCAGCTGTGGTCTGAGTAATCCAGTGAATATCTCGTGGACATGGAGCCAACACTGAGTCATCTGTGTGTGATACTGTACAGAGGTGCACTTATCTGTCTCACCTCAAGCAGAAAGCTGTTTGTTGTCAAAGGTGCGTGCTGACAGATCCTCTGGGTAAACAAGAGTCTGACGAAGAAGGAAGATTATAGATCCAAAGTCTCCTAAAATGCCCCATCGACGTGGGTGAGCTGAGATAAAACCAATAAACCCAGAGAACCACTTAAATTGGATAAGAAAACGGGCAGCATTTAGATTTAAASGAGACATGCCATGCTTTTAAAAATCTCTCTTTCAAATTKAAATCATTCAGTTGGGGTCYRTATAAAGTGGAACTTTCTTCTGAATTTCTCAGTAGTGTAACTCCACAAGCCCCGTTTTCACCCCTGATCTGAGGTGCGTCCTGAGACCCCTCCCCCCTCCTGGTCTCACTCTCAATGATCATTGTCCACTGAACTCCTTTTGGCCATTTTCGTAGTTTGATAGAAGAAATAAAATGATCTAGCAGTGCGGAAATTGTTTTCTTTACAAATTAACGTCTACAACAGAAGATCCAACCTTACATGTTGGAGCCAGAGTCTGACCCAGAGCCAGAGGAGAATGAAGATGATAAACCTGCAAAACACCAGATTTGTAAAATTGGTTAGCCGGACGTCCATGACTTTTTTTAGCAGTTCCACAGCAAATACTGTGACTTTATAGTATTGCATATGTCCACTTTAAAGCTTTTTCTTCCCCTCAAAYGTTAGATGGAAATACAACATGAACTTAGAACATGAGACATTTTTTAAATATAAAAATAGACCTTCAAACAGAAGCCTTTTGTCCTTCTGAGGAAGACTAATTGTTCAAAGTCACGAATCTAAAGACAAACGATACCTGGAATGTAAATACCAAAAACTCACATCCCTGACCATCACACTGAACACTTAAACATCTGTCAGATTGACCCCTCCTTTACTTCACCTCATTCAATAAAGAAAAAGAAAAACACCCAGCAGATGATGTCTGACTTTAGTTAATAGATTGCACCTTTTTTAAGTGGCAAAATAAAATGGCACCAACTTAGGAAAATATGGACAAGAGAACATTGAGCACTAAATGTTCGGCTATGTCTAAAAGAATTTGAGCTGTTTTCTAATAAAAGAAAAAACTTTAAAAGAACTGGAACTCGAAAATGTCACCTTACCATAACTTTGAAGACTCACATTCACACTTTCCATCATAATATTGTTTCAGGGATCGCGGTCATGAGTGAGTGACACTTTTATGCAGGGATATGACTCTATGCAGCTTTGAGATTTTCAGTTACCCWGTCTGGAAATTATTTGAGTTTTTGACCTTCGGGTTCTTAAGCGATTGACAAACGGATTTTTAACAATTCTCTCGGTGGCGTTCCCCGAAGTGAAAAACGGAAACAAACAGACCTGCAAACAGGCAGTGCTGACAGTTTTAGCTTCCGCTGGAGGATTGGTTTTGTCTTTACGTACTGCCAAAAAAAATCTTGTGTGAAAACAAACAAAATTGTTAAAAACTGGAAAAAAGTATATCTTAGAAAACAACGTGTTCCTCTAGCATGATTAACACTGGTGCTGCAAGCTACTAGTCTCCTTTTAGATTAAAAGTCAGGAGAACAAAGCTATTGTACATAAACCTTTACTGGATAAAACACATAACAAATCACATAAAAAATACTGGACATATACTATATCCAACACTACATTTCACTCTAAACTACAGAAGACTACCTGGGAACTTAACCAGTTCTTTCAGATCCTATAACTGGTCTAGTGATAACTCTGTGTCAAATGAAGCCTAAAAGYAGTAATAAGATGGACAGTTTCATAGAAATTGAGCTAAACCATGATCATATATTTCTTAGACATTTCCAAARTTCAATATTGAACCACACTGTAGACTTAAGCTCCATTTTTTTATTTTTTAGGTGCGAGTTGTTTTGTAATGTTCTAGGAAGACAATGAGTTATTCCAAGCATCTAGAGAGAGATTTTTCCACAGCTCATCTGTGGATTTATGTGGTCTCCATGTCTTGTTTCTCAACATAATCCCAGATTTACTCCATCGTGTTGCGATCAGAACCTGCCGGCTCCCATCTGTGTTCTCGTGAATCAAACTTTATGACGTTGACCCTGCTTTTGTTGTAGTTACCGTCGGACCTGCAGAACTCCATGTGCGTAYGGGACGGAGGACAATAACCCCAGCAGTGTGAAATAGTTGAAGTTGGGAAAAATAGAGGAAATTATTAAGTAACAAGACGAGAGTCTGACTGCTGGAGACAAGAAACTATAGCTCCTTTTGAGCCTGTATGGAAAAGCAGGTTTAAAAGATGGATGGATGGATGGATGGATGGATGGATGTATGGATGGATGGATGGATGGATGGATGGATGGATGGATGGCAAGAGCCTAGATGGCATATCTGTACAAAGAAGAATATTTTACAATTTAAGAATTATTTGGGATGTGGTTATCAGATTATTTACGTGTGTTCTGTAGACCAAGTACCATTATTTTTATCTGTGCACTGCAGGAACTTAAAAAGGAAAAAGGAAACATTAAATCTGCACAGCTCCCTACACCTACACGCTATTTAAACAAGCCCAAAATAGGCAGTTTCCAAGCTGAAAATTCCCTMCCAGATGGGAAATTTCTTATCTGGATTTCAGATTTGAAACTGCAGCAAAGGAGTTGAGTTGAGGTTTCGCTGCTTTGTTTTTAAAGGTTTTACCAGTCATTTCATTCATTAAAAAATATATATTTTTTGTGTCAAACTTAAGAGCGTGATGTTTGAGACTAATCAAAGCTCTCAAGGGAAAGTTCCACTTACGTGACTTTTCTCAATCTTCTCTGACCAGCAGCTTCTGGTCTGAGGGTCCRGTGGGGAGACGGGCCTCTTTGATTGAACGGGACGGTTTACACACACACAGAGGAGAACTTGACCCGTGTGGACCACCTGTCAGCTTTTAAATGCGTTTGCTACTCCAGGGGGCAAATTCACCCAAAAAGACATGACCTTTTCTTTCTTCTCCTCATCTGTGGAACCGTTTAACATTTAAGAGGCTGTGTTGGAATCAGAACAGGACTTAAAGGATTTAATGTGCACACGCAGGCTTGTCTCCTTCTGTGGTTCTCTCAGTTTGATTACCAGWTGATTTTAAATGTTCACGTAGTTCAACAGACAGAGCTGCAAATATTATCTTAAACAAACACAACAAACACTGGGGGTGAAAGTAGAGGAATGTGTGAAATATTACATAAAAAAAGACAAACAGTTGATTCCCTGCAGTACACCAAGAAAAGTT
>NW_013952404.1:5193270-5219455 GCF_001266775.1 Austrofundulus limnaeus | reverse complement strand
GTGTATTCACACCTGCATAAAAGGTCCGGACCAGTGGGGGAAATGAACTCTGGTCCATTTAAAGCGGACCAAGTGTGTCAGGTGTGAATACACCCCAAGAGTGCCAAAGTTTTGAATTTTGTCTCTCCCAGTGCTGCGTAGATATCTTTATTCTCTGTTTGCATCATATTTTTCAGCCTATTCATTTTTCCCTGTTCTTTTTTATAGCATTTTCTGAACCATTGCATCACAGATTTTGTGACAGAACTGCCAAATAAGGTCTGTATTTACCAGCTAAACAATTTTGTCAGTTTCATTCTCCTCTGGCTCTGGGTCAGACTCTGGCTTCAACACGTAATGGATGGACAAGTGTTCTGTTGTTGACATCTTTTAATTAATTTGTAAACAAAAAAGTTTCTGTACTGCTATCAAACTAAAAATTGACCTAACGTGATGGAATGGACTGCTTTGTGAGCTGGAGGGGGGCGGGGTGTGAAGCGCCTCATTTGCATTTAAAGTGACAGTAGAAAATCTAGTTGACCTCAGACACATCTCAGATAATGGGTGAAAGAGGGGCTTGTGGAGCTACGAGAATTCAGACCAAAGCTTTGCAGTTCCACTTTTTAAAGACAGCTGAAGGATTTAACTGTGAAAAGAGAGGATTTAAAAGCATGACATGTCTGCTTTAGGAAATCATTGTAGCTTTAACTAAAACTAAAAGTTTACAAAGCTTCCTTATGTCAAACTTTCATAACTGAAGGTGCAATGGTTGCTTTATTTTGGTATAGAACTGAACTATATGCCTGGGAAATAGGCCTAATACTGGCCCTTTAAGAAGAATATACGGTTTTAAAACCCTGAAAACATCCCATGCTTGCATTATTTGATTGTTCATTTTTGTAGTATGTATTTATTTACTTTGTTTTTTTAAACTAGTGACAGAACAGTGCATGCAGTGTCTCCATTCATAGTTAGAGATTCTGCAGGGCAACTAGGAAAAGGCTGGTAGCCTATAGGTCAGAAACAGCTGGACGTGTATTTATTGGAAGCAGATGTGGACAGGAATGTCCACCAGATGGAAACTCTGATTGTGTCTCTACCTTTAAAGTAATTGGGTAGTTAACAGCCAAAGGTTTACTCAGTTGATCTGAAAAGAAAAAGAAAAAAAAACCTCCTGGAAAATTGTGGGATTAACACTCGGAGAGCACCCGGCTCTTTGCTGCAGCTCCGTTGACTTCATGAGTCCTCTGGGCACGATCGATGCATAGTTTTCTGATCTTCACATTAGATATAAAATTAGAACACGAAGCAGCAGGAGCTTAGTGTCATGTTTTCTCCTGTAAGATGTGTTAGGGGCTTGTGGCACACTTTTCCATATGGTGTTTGTCTGCTCATTCTCCAGCCAGAAGAATTTCGGCACGAGCCCTTTTCGTACTTTGTGTCCGTCTGTGCTTCCATGATATCATTTTACCGTAAGGCTGAGTTTATGACACAGTTCTCGTGAAGTGTGGAAAATGCTGCGCTTTATGGAGACAGCATGGTTTATAAAGGCTCGTGTAAACTAGAGGTATACATCAGTTCAAGGTGTTGGAAACATGGACTGCACTGTTTGTGAACTCTTCTTGGAAACTGTGTAAACGTGTAAACCMGTTTCTTTCAGACTGTGTTCAGGTAAAGAAAACTCTCATCTGTGCTGTTGGAGCACAGATTATATCCCCTCTTAACGSAGCAATCAACCCTGCAGGTTTTTTACTTTGTGAGCATTTTGCCACGACGATGCAATTACATAGCAGGGCAACAAAACATTCTGTCATGCTCAGTCGCTCAACACAGGGGGATGTTTCTTGTGATTTGAACATGCAATCATGGAAAATCTGCGAGCGTACCACTGCACGAACCTCTGCGTAGACAATAAATAGCAACAATCCTCCTGCTAAACCACTTAGTGCTTGATGTCGCTCTTGAGATGCACAGAGATCCATCCCACGAATGCTGGGGATTTGTATTGTTAATGGTTTTGACTTCTGTTTGGTCTCGTGGTCATGTTATTTCCAACATSAGCTCCTCATCAAACCAACGCGGCTCGGACTCGTGCCCGCGGGCGCTCAACATCTGTGACGGTGTCCTTTTCGACGGTCTTGCGAGACGATCTGCAAGGCTTTGACGAGCTCGAACCGTTTGCAGGATTAGATCATGTCTTTCTGAGCAACCAGCAGCATAATTGTGGCGAGTCTGAAGGGGTCATTAACAAACATTTGAAACTTTCTCAATGGATCTGTTGCCTGCAACACGTCATGTCTGAGTTTCACACATTACTTCACAGTGGCTGCGCGTGAGTTCTCCAGAAGTCACGATTCGGCCCCATTAAATCTAACGCTGCTTGGCAAAGATYCATTTGGAGGTCTTATCAAAGAATTGCACGTGTGAAAAATCATAGAGATCAAATCAGTTTGATGATGTTCTTCTGTTATGTCAAGTACATCATAATTCAGTAGAAAGAATCCAGAACACGATGACTTATCAGTATTTTTTTGCCAAAACAAAACAAAACAAAACAAAAAAAAAAGAAAAATCACCTTAAGAACACTTTACAGGTTGACTAGACGAGATTATTGATGGCAGCATAAAAATATACAATGTCCCCCTCAGGTTTGCTGACTGTGGTTCTTTCAATATAGCATTTTGTTACAGAGAAAGGAAATATSTTTCGCAGAACCCAGTGACACTAATGACCACACTTACCTGTCAAAAGGTTTCACTTTTACATTTCTGCGAACAATTGTACACCCTGTACATTTCTGAGCATCATGAGTGTGTGCACTTAAAAGTAAAAATGACTTCCAGAGACATACAAGAGCACCTCATAAACCAGTAACAAAACCATATGTAGCCTGAAGACATTGTGTACCTTCGTCTCACAGGGCACAGTTCTGGTCCAGGGTTTTGTCTTAAATGCTGCAGTTCGATCAGTGAGAAATTAAAAAAAAAGTTAGATAAATAGAGTAATATAAAATATACTGTAAAACATACAAGAGATAAAAATTGACTTCGGTTTTGGAAAATTTTGCTGAAGAAGCCAAAATGTTTTAATCGGAATTTGAGATGTGCATTTGGCAGTTAAATCTCTTTATGGTGGGTAGGATTTAATTTTGGAAAAACCTTGTCTTTAATTTCTCCAAATTATTTTGTTTCTGTAGTCAAACTGTGTCAAACTCAAAGCCCATAGTTAAGTTGATTTGACATTATATGTTCATTTTAATATATTTTAATTAAGCATATGCTGCTTTAAGGTCAGTATTGACCATAAACTACAATGTTGATTATTTTACCTGTAACATGGCAGAATCTCACCATTACGTGGAGCTCCACAGGGTTCAAAATTAGCAGGTAGCTAGCCAGCAAAATTTGACATAAAATCTCAGTTTCAGTGGATTTTAACTATGTACTTTTGCTGCGGCCCGGTTGTACTAGTTGTAAATTTCAACAGGAACACCCTTCCGGTGGGTATTGCMTGTCAGAAAGTGGGAGAGTTCAGAATTCATCACAGTAACTACACACCACAACTCATCAGCCAACAAGACTCTCTTACTCTTCCTTTTAATAGTATTTCTGCATCATTTAGTCAGTAGTACACATAGTACTTTTCAGTGTTAAAATACTGTTTCTATGCAGGAAATACCATGTAGAGCTCTGTTATTGCTTATTAGTGTTCATCCCTAACAAAAAGACAAGGAATTGGACATTTTCTGTTTGGTCAAAGGTAAACAAAATGTCAAATCTAATTACAACTGGCCCTTTGAGGGCCACCTTACTCATCTGGCCCTGCTGTAGTCCATACAAAACAAATTCATATTTGCTTTAAAACACAATGTTCATTTCTGAAAATAACACTGGAAAATATGTTGCAACGAATTGTGGAATTCTGTACTTCTGTTTTGTTTTCACTGCACTATATTTCTATAATTAGAACTCAAAAGCACCTAACTTCCTGTGCCAACTAATCATTCACCTCCCTCTGGGAAGGTTGTCTAATCATGCAAGCATCTGTGGTTGAGCTACTGTTGAACATTAYGGAGGATCTGACCTTGTTCTTCTGTCTTTTTTCTTTTCTTTCCTTGTACTGCACACATCTGGTACTGCGTTGCTGGCGACGAGTCTCAGTTCTATGTGTGTTTATCTTTGGAGGTAACTTAGTTTACTGTTTTACGGTGACAAAAACATGTTTTTTTCTCCCGCGGAGTGTTTGTGGTTTCAGATCCAACCCGTTTGGTTTCAGCTGAAACTAAACTTCACTCTGTTTTGTCTCCGCAAATATTGATTTCCACCGTCACAGTTTAAACCTTTCTAATCCGTTCATGATTCAAAAACATCCAGTGACTTTGCAACCCCGATCACAGCAAAGGGTTCAGCATGTGCATGAGCAGCCATGTGGCTTGGCCTTTCCTCCCCCTGATGGTGTTCATTACACTAATAATTGGAGAACAAAAAGCTATAAACATGTCTGAATTTGATAAAATGCTCCACTCATCAGCATCCAAATTATCCCCTGTTTATTAGGGCCTCATTGTAAACAGGCACAACAGGAGTAGTAAGTATAAGACAGCCRCGGAGGCTCAATTACGCTCCTTTACGAGGAGATTTTCCAMGGCTTTTCTCMTGAGCYRGAGTGGATTTTATCATGTAGAGACCTTTGGGACACTTCCATGCAGTCAGAGGGAAGACATAAAGAACGGACTCGAACGTGGATGCAATTAAAATGTCTGGAGCAACACGTTACATAAACCCGTGTTTCTATGGAGGTGGGTGTTTTGTTGGAACAGGAAATTAATTTCCATTTATCTTTTAAACAAAATGTACTGTTTTTAGGTATAAGTTGATCTCAGACACACCTTGACTTGGGAAAACCTTTTTATTAGGTAACTCTCAGTGAATGCACATCCTCTTCCTTCTTTCTTTTTTTTCTTCCTCTTTTTGTTTTTGTGCTTTACGACACAAGCTTTTTGACTGGGAAAGAACCACATGGCGACTCAATCCCAGCAGTGTTTCTATTAAAAGGAGAATCATTTATTTAAGTGTCCACAATAGTCCTAAATAAAACATTTAGTTGCTGCTGAAGCTAATGTTGTAATAACAGATCTTGTCTTTTATTGGAACACRAGTAAAGGAGTAATAGCTCTTCAATTTAAAGTTTTGTACTCTGACTTTCAGTGATTTTCCTAGAAAATCTGCAATATTTTTTTTTGGTTCATGAAACAAAAATGTTTTTTTGCAGAAAAAAATGCCCTAGGGCACACATGTTACCAGTCAATGTGAAATATGAACCTTTGACGGCCAAAGCAATGAAAGAAACACCTTTTGGAATCCAAGCACCTCTTTCCAGCAAGACAATAAACCATGGCCTTTCACTCACTTTAATACCATCTGATAACTTACAGGGTGTTTGGAATAATGCATTTTGATATTTGTTACAAAGGTAAAAATAAGAAGTGAGTACTACAGAATTCCTTATATAGGTTGAAAAAATCTGATTCCAGCTTTCTTGTATTATCTCAATCTTATTATTATTTTTTACATTTATTTACATTTGTGGACATAAAAAACTAAAACAGGTTGTCTAAATACAACTATTTTGGAKATYKGTTCCATTTGACTAAAAATAGCARCAATCTCACTGTCTGCTTGTGTACTAAGACGCTCTTTAAATGTGCCACAMAACAGGAATTAAAGTCTTTAAAGTCAAGGCGTATCGTACCACCAGGATTTACTTTTCYCCAATGGCTGCACCTTCATAGAGCTGTAATTACAGATTTCTTATTTCCATAAATCAATAAAAACTAMGTCAAACAGGGAACAAAAGCTTTGTAGCCTAATGAGTCACTGATCAGTTTTTGTCTTTCCCTTTGAGATCAATAATTCTGACCCTTCTTCCACTCAGATAATAAAAAATAAACTTCAGTTTTACAGCATATCCCGGGTGGCTGAATGAGAGTCATGTGGATAAATGGGGTCATTATTTGGGTGTCTGTCTGCTCCTGCTGCTTGTTCGTTTTAGGTGGTAAACGTGACTAAACCGGTATCTGTGGCAGGAACGCTGCGGCRAACCACAGCTATGAATGAGAGGAGCTTCACATAAACACAGCTGACTTGTTTTAATTCATTTTTCATATAAAAAATTTAAACAAGACCTTTTTTTAAACRTTGTATTTATCACTTCAGGTTTCTCACCAGGCTCAACGTCAACGATGCGTGCGAGCGTTTAAAGCACATGTTCCACAGCTTTACCAACACAATGTATCTGAGGAGGGCTTTCTTTGAATTTTTCAGAAAAAACACGGAACAATTTTGTGACAATTTCAGCTTCCAGACAAACGGAAGAAAAAAAATACTGTTCACTGTCCCGCCTGCCTTCGAGGACCCACCAGAGAGTGGGAGTGAATTACAACACGTCTTGGTCATTTTTCAGAGTCAGGCTCAAACTTAAGCTGGAGGGACCGTTCAGACTGCAGCCAGGAGTCCTCCTGAGAAGAACTGTGCTGCCAGTAACAGCAGCCGCAGCTGGAGGGGGATATGAAGTCTCTTTCTTCGGCGCGGTGTAACATTTATCTGCCTTTATTTCGGAATCTGGCAGAGTAGGACCGTTTGTGTCTTCACACCGTGTGCCAAGTGCCACGTTGCAAAACTTTACTCCATCTGAGCKTCAATAAATTTTCATTTTTATCAAAAACAAACAAATAAACAAGGAAATCCCCCCCAGGATACCGTGCGTAATTTCTGGGAAGCGTAAACCTGTTTTGGGTTAGAGCGAACAGTTTCTGGATTGCATTAGATAGATTCTGATCAGTTTTGAATTTGTTTTACAAACAGGTGGCCTCAGGCTCAGCGTCAGCTTCTCGAAAGTTTAACCATTTCAATATTTTCACTTGTGCAAACCACTAGGGATGTGCAAACATCAAATCAGAGTACTGGTAGAAATATTTTCACTGATGGGTATCTGAGTATGCCTCACTTTACACTCCTAATCTAATACTTTTATGGTTTAATGTCACAGCACCCACACCACAGTATTTATTGTGGCACCTGCTGGGATGTAGCTACRCATCTGGAAATTAAAGGTGCCAGAATGACAAACACATTTTTGCCATCGGAAGGAACAGACTCACCAAGAGACCAACCAACTGGCACCAAACACTCTATGGAGACCGCAGATGCTTTAACAGTCACATGTACTGATACCAAATTAAATGAAGCAGTGCGGATTTATTAATCAGCCTCATATTGTTCACGAGTAACGTCATGAATACAGACAATCTCATAGAAAAAAAATGACTGTGAATGCTATGAAACACATTTCTTTACCATTATTTAACCAGGCAAGTCCTGATCTCTTTTTCAAGGGAGGCCTGGGCCTGAAGGCATCYTGTTGTACACGTCTTTAGGGGTGGGAGAAACCGGAGTACCTGGAGAAAACCCACACAAGCATGAGGAGAACATGCAAGCTCCACACAGAACGACCCCAGGTCCGAACCGGGGATCAAACCCAGGACCTTCTTGCTGTGGGGCGTCGGTGCTAACCACTGAGCCACYCTGCTGCCGTTAACATCCGTTAACGGAACATCCATGGAACAAGATGCAAAATTTAGCAAATATCAGGTTTGATATTTAGTATCAACCTGATCCTTCTTAAATGTCTAATTGGTACCAGAAACAAAAAAAAATCTTGATCGAACCCAGTGTAACCTAATAGTCCATAAAAACACAACCATATAATTTATATTCTTTGTCAATCTGTCGAATAATCAGCTGTAATGGTGCGCTTTCCAATGGGCAAATGTGCATTTCAAAATGAAATCTTTTTTAGAAAACAAAACACATTCAGCTCATTTCTTTTAAGAGTCAGCAAAGGTTATAATATTCCACGAACCTGATGCTGTTGTTTTTCACGTTTTTTCACACTTTAGTTGTTTGTTGGTAAAAACTTCAAGAACATGATTCAGAGATATCAAACTTGTTAAAACTCCAGCTGTGCAGCATTATGGACATTTCGATGATCCGTCGCAGGCAGGTTTTAGTAAATGATGACGTTCAAACGGACCCATTTCCAGTAATTGATAAAAAAAATCAATGACAGAAAGTCGATTACGCTCTCCTTTTCGTCCAACGTTTACGTGTCCTCTGATGAATTCTCCCAGACTGACTTGTCCAATAAAAAGCTGAAGCATGTTTTTACAGAAACATGCCGTTGTGAAATACATCACACCGACTTGGACCCAATCTGATGTTTACTCTCCATGTCTTGGTTGTTTATTGGGTGACATTTTGTGTTGCTGGGCCAGTTCAGGATGGAGTTTTCCACAGGGAGTCACTCAAACTAGACAGAGATAAAATACAAGAGTACATTGTGGTCCTTTCAGTGGTTTTACTATTAACTGGCCTCGTGCAAAAATTTCAAATAACACACAAGCCGAAAAACACAATCAAATTACAGTGAACATGAATACAGGAAGTATCCTGAGATGACTCTATTTGAGGGTTTTACTTGCTGCATAGCAACTGTGTTTACTCATGCCTCTCAGAGGCCACTTGCACTGCTAAGAGTGTATCATTCTTTAACTCTGTACTTTTATGGATAAGTTGTTGCAGCTGTGTGATAAGAAACATAATTAAGCAATCAGAAAATGCATTCCTTCCTATGGTACTAAACAGTAAATCTTGCAATAAATATATGAATCAGTTTGTAATCAGTGTGATTTTATTAAATGACAAATGGTTCTGTTGCTGCGGACATATTGTTCCACTTTGGTTACATTTTATACCTGAGTGATTCCAGCAAGCCCAGAAAATCCTATTTAATCAAAACTGGGTGTTTTCCTTGATTTAAAAAGCACTCTGACTCATTTTGATTTCAGTAAAAGCCTCATTGGATCATTAAGATTTACATGGTTCTATTCAACCTTACAAGAAGAATGGAAAACGTTTGCTTTGAATTACTACAGTGAGTCAACTCAGATCCTCAAACTATAGACATGTCCTCATAAACCTTTTTTTTGTTTTGTTTTTGCTGYTGTCTGTCTTTTATTTTCATTTCTGTGTTTGTCTTCTTGTTTAAATTAGGAACACAGCCCATATAATTGGCTTTGAACAGCAATAACAGCCAGTTTGTTCTTTTTTATTCTGGATAACAATCAGCAGATTGTTCAGGTTTGCATGTTGGTGGTACCGCCACTCATACCAGACATTCCAGCCACCTCCATGGACAAATCCCGCACGGCTCAACGCTTAAGACTTCAGCAAACAAACGTAGAGATTGCAAAGTCTGTTATGTAACTAAATCTTGCTTTTCCTGACTCCTGGACGGTGGTTGCCTCTCACAGCAAGACACACTGCAAAACGGACAACGGTTGCCATAAAARGTCAAGTCTTCTGTCATTACTCATCTTCATATTCTCCCAGGGAGAAATGGTATGTATGCTTACTGTCTCATTGCAGCAAATCAGTGAACTTTCCTTTTTCTTTTGAGCGTTGCTTTGTGTGTGGAGATATACATCTGTTTTTGCATCTGTCACTGTAAAAACAACAGGATCTTTTATGCCCGGTTGTATTGATTTGTTGTGATAAGATTTTCACTTTGGAAGACGTGCTACAGAATGGCAGAGATTCTTCATTGTGTCGTCTGGTGRTGATTAAGAGCATTCAGGAGGTTTCTGATTGATCTTCACCCTTGCAGTGGGAAAAGTTCAATCAAAAACAAAGTGTGTCATCAGCCTCATTCTGTTTGTGGTTGGCAATTAGAGTCAAGACTTTTGTATTTGTCAAAAACACACGCCCCACCTCTATTTTCTGATCTGACTTGATTTAAAAGTTTTAGAACAGCRAACCGAACATCTGGAAGGAACTCCACGAGGATGAAATGTACAATCAGATCTGAAAAATGTTTTCGAGACTTTCAGATGGAAAACAGGGGCAGATGTCATCTTTCTGAAAAAAAAAAAGAAAAAATTTCTGTATCAAATTTGTGGCGTGGCAATGAAGTGTGCCAGAGTTCATGTTTTTTGTCAAACGCTTTCATTCACGTTGAACAAGAAATGACCTCTGCAAAAAGCCATATTGCTTCAGTTTTGTAAATTTGTTTTTCTTTTTAGTCGCACTGATGGGAGATCTAGTGCTGCGTTCCAGTTGTATCGGAACTCGAAATTCTGAAGCCRGACTGACGTCAGTTCCGATCYGATAGCKTTCCAGTTTCAAACATCGGAAAAAGCATTTCTATTATTTTGCCTTGCAACAATAAAACTTACAAYAATAGTGCTCTACAAGGTATTTTGAGTRTACAGTGTTAAAACATATATTTTAACTATCACTATAAAGCACTACAAGTACGTCTGATGTAATGTAAAATAAACAACACAGAACTGCTAAAAAACRTAAAAGTAAAGAGTTTCATGCGCTCAGCAGCCATGCTGAAATGATGATGTAATGCATGCTCGGGTTGCTCGGGTATGGTTTGGATGTGCCTACCTCTCGACTCRAAACTACGACTTCAGGGGGCGTTCCAGTTGAAAAAYAGAACTCGGAGGCTCGAAGCTACGACCTCCGAGGACAACTGGAACGCAGCATAGTTCTTTTATTTGACCCAGTGCTATGCAGTCATGATACAGGAGCCATACTACGGCAGTCATGATAAAGCAGTCATGATAGGGCAGTCAATGTACAGCAGCCATACTACAAAAGCCACAAAACAGRAGCCACGATACAGCAGCTGTTGCGACCTACAGACCTGGAAATCAAAGGCACCCAAACGTCATACATGATTTTCTATGTTTTTTTCAGAGACAAYGCAGCTTTATGAGGACATGTTCCAAATCATATCAAAATGTTTAGTAGAGAGTTTTGTCGGCTGCTCTCCCTGCTGGAGCTGCCTGTGTCTGTTTTCTTTGCCTGGGCGGGAGCTGCTGCCCTCCCGTTTCCTTCTGTCCTCCCTGCTGAGGTAAAAATGAGTCACTGAGTCAGCAGCTGGCTTCCGTCATCACCAGTTTCACCCGGGATTCCACAGAAGACCCGCTGCCAAATCTTTACACAGTAACATCACTTCCCTTTTGCCCATTTATGGACACAATTGTTGCCAAATAATAATAAAAAACTGTAAGAATAAAGAACTAGGAAGATTAGATCTTAAACAGTCTTTCTGTGAACTTAAAAAACTCAGCTGTGTATCCGCTTTTCAAAAATATCTTGTTCACTAAAAACAAACATTAAAATAAGGTCTCATCTTTTTAGCGAACAGATCAGACAGTGGAAACAATAAATAAAAAGAACTGTGTTGATAATTCTAGAGGAAACAAACTTAATGGCATTTTTAATTATATACTTGGCTCTTATCTAGAAACAGACACGATACTATTCTGATTAGGAACATGGCCTTAGTAATGGATAAACCTTTAAGATATTATTTTAAACCATGCAAAAAGAAAAAAAATGTGATGATTAATTTTGTTATGTTTTTTAAATGTGACWATGCTCTTTAATAAATATTTATGTGCCTTCACCATTGCTGCTTCAARTTTTAAACTGGCCTAGTGGTGCACATCAACATGGGATCACATCTGCTGCTCTCATTCAAAGCCTGTATCGGTCAACCACGTGTCAACCAAAAATCCAGGTTCTGCCTGGTTTCTTATGCAAACACAGRCACTCCAGACATCTTTAGTGGTTATATTGTCCACTTAAAGGACTCAGTTCATGCCCATCAGAGTGAGCCTTCCGCCCATCCTCAGATGATGATACGACCATTCATCATTCACACATGCTTAAGGGATTACACATTTTTGAGGCATAAAAACAGAAAGTTTGACTTGTACAACTTCATTTCATTTTTCTGCACCACAACAAAAAAGAAAAGATAGAAAACAGAAAGGCGGGTCTCTGTTTTTGTCTAAATTGTTGATTACAGATGAGTGGATTCCAACATTAAATGTTTAAACCAAAGTGTTTAGATTTCCCATTCCACTGGCTGCAAAGACAGGAAGGTCTGTTTTTTTTTCTCTGAAAAAAGGGAGGTGCCATGCAGAATGCTGCTTATTTTGAGGAGTCACTATGGAATCTCCTGTCCCTTTTGTTTTGACCAAGTGCTCAAAGTGTTGGAGAGAAGAGCTGGATCTGTTCAAGCCCAACTGTCAGTTCAACCCACTGGATGTTTATCCGCAGGGCCTCCTGGAAAAAGCAGCCTAAATTCGTAGTAAGAGAATGTTTTTTTTCTCTCCTACAATCCACCTGTTTAATTTTCCAGGTGGAGTAGCTACTGTGGGAAAGGCATCTGCTTTGTTGTAGTTTGATAAATTCCTTGATTTGGGCAAGATTTATTTATTTTTTCCTAAAGATAAATTTGGTGGATTGTTCTCTCTGGGTTAGGTGTGAGGTTCTATCTCAAACGGAGTTGTTCGGGTATCTTGGGGTTGCGTTCACGAGTGAGGGAAGAATGGAGCATGAAATTGAGATGGATCAGTGTAGCTTCTCTGTTTTTCTCTGTTTACTGGTCGGTCGACATTTCTATCCTTATCTATGGTCATGAACTTTGGGTAGTGACTGAAAGAAAGAGATCACAGATACAGACAGTCAAAATGAGTTTTCTCCACAGAGTAGCTGGACTCTCCCTTAGAGATGGAATGAGAAGTTCAGTTATCTGGGAAAGAGAGGATGCCTCCCAAACGCCTCCCTTGGGAGGTACTTTGGGCATGTCCAACTGGGAGGAGACCCCAGGGAAGACCCAGGACACGATGGAGAGACTAGYATCTCTCATTTAGCCTGGGAATGTTGGAATCCTTCCAGAAGAGCTGGAAGAAGTGGCTGGGGAAGGAGAGGTCTGGGCCTCCCTGCTCAAGCTACTGCCCGCATGACCCGACTTGAAATAACCAGAAGATAATAGATAGATGAATAAATATGATGCATCTTAAGTTTAATCAAAAATCTTAAAAAGTGTAGAAGAGCTGATGAATCACTTGTCTTTCTATTTTTGTTGGACAGTTTCACACAGTCTGCTGTGAGCTACTGAAAATATTCAGGGGGACTTTTCCGGTTCATGTGGGAAATCAAGAAAGTGGGCTTTCTTTTCTGTGTGCTGTTCTGTGGTGTTTGGCCTCTGGACCCAGATGACACCATACCTCTGCGAACTGGCCAGCGAAACTTTCCCTCTCATTCAGCTACAGTGACAGCTCTTATTATAGTCTAACATTCTAGTTCACATACAAACTGAGAATAAAGTAAAAAAGTTTGATGTTCAAAAGGAAGAAAGTTTTTCCACAGACCCCTCGGGATGTGTTACGTCCTGCTGGAAACTCTCAATACTATACTTAATACAGTGGAAGCACTTCTCGCCTCATCAGTAAATAAGAATCAACAGAGATTCGCACTGTGGAGCYGGTCTTGCGTAATCGGCATCAGTTAGTGCTCCATGTGAATTGAGACAAACATAAATACAACTTTGTGGCAATAGAGCAAAGCCGAACATCTGCAGCTCCTCTGGTCTTCCCAGAAAATGAGGCTATCGGAAACCCTGTGACTGAAAACACCTTCGGCCCATCATCTGGTCCTCTTTAACACCAGACAAAGATCCCACCCACTTGGACTCAWGTGCAGTGTGATACTTTTGGACTGGCCAACTTGTGGATTTTTTTTTTTAATTGTTGGACAAAACTAAAGGAATTTTACAGTCGCTCATTGACAGCCACCTCATGAAAGAGTCAATTCTTTACTTTCCAAAGGAAATAATCTGCACGTTGATTCTCACTAGAGCTGACACTCTTGCACCAGTATACCTGGGTGATTAATTAGTAGATGGCAACCAATCATTTGATTTTCGAAACTTTGAAACAGTTTATTCCCACAACTGTTTGTTTCGTCATTTTTGCATGTGTATACTTTGGATTGCATGTCCACAAGTCGTTGCTATGCAAAGATTCTGTACACAAGCCTGCAGCTGACCTCTGGGGAAACGGCCTCCAAGTTGGCTGGGGGTCAAATGGCAAGTCCAAGTCCATGGAGAACAGTGGGAGCAAGATGAGGACATGAGGGGGCAGGGAAATGGGCTTTGAGTCATACAACTCTAAGGAGTGAATCACTATGCAGGGGCTGGTGACTGGGTGACTTGTGTTTGGATCCATCACAGCCATGAAGAATGGCTGGAATTGACGACACCTCACATCTGTTTACTTGACAGCGAGCGATGAACAGCTCAGACACTTACGTTAAAGACATAAAATCAGCAAGATGCACGTGCTTAATGCTCTAAAAAGGTAAATCTCATACTTGGAGTGTATTAGAAGCAAAAATGGTTTCAGTTCTGCCATTTTGATCGGATCTTTCCTGTGTCAAAAAGAAATGGCAGTGAAACCTATCTGAAATCTTTGCATTTGGATGTGAAAAACGTGTGTTCATCGGGAGAACGGGGCAAAAACAAGCTCACTGTGTGATAGTTTACATACCACAGAGGAGACAGATTATGAGGACCCACAGAGTAAAGACAGGAAGATCTAAACCAAACACATGAGGAATATTTCACCTTATTGCCAAACCCATAGTTATCTCACATCAGTTTCAGGCTGGGACAGTTGAATCTAAATTTAGGCAGCGAGGGTCTATGAGAAGACTGAGCTAGATGAAAAAGCCTCTGTCTGCTGCGGSAAGTCCAGTTTCAGACGTCCTTAGCTTCAGTTTAGCTGCTTAATGCAGTCTGATGTTGCATTAGAAACAATGTTTGATCCATCATGTGCATCCATGATATAGAACTTTGTTGCTGAATAGCAGCTGCTGAATCAGCCTGTCTTCCTCCAGATGCCCAGAAACTCAGTCATTCTCCTAAGGTCTCATGCGAAGGCATTCTGACAGAGGTAGTGGGTCACTGTGTTGCAGACAAAAACCTGATTAACCCTCAAGATAAAACAAAACAGATTTTCAAACATAAGGAAACATTTTCATTTGTGACTTTCTTTTAAAGATTGACTGTTCCACCCACAGTAGGAAGGACATCCAGAAATCTTTCCCAAAAGTATTTAATCTTGTTCTCGTATGAGCTGGAATGTGGAAGGGAGCCATACATTTGCAGGCTGGGAAATCCTAAATCAATGGCAGAAGATCGTCTCTTATTGGCAAACTTGTGCTTTTTTTCCTTTTTTTCTCATCAAGCCACAACTATAAATGATATAATCCCACTGATTAGACAACAGCTGCATGTCATTGCTGTTAGTTACTTTAAAAGGCAAATTTGAACAATAGATCATATGCCCATTTTAATTTTAATGGTGTTGTTCATAGCATTAAAGAAACCAAAGATTTGTGACTTGACATTTACTGCAGCTTTGCAGACTTCTTTGGTGTCTTGCAATGAACTTGTTTAATTTTCAGGCTCACTGAATGTTTTATGTATCCACAGATAAAGGCAGAATAGCTCAATATGCTGTTTCTTGTTCATTTTGTCCAAAATGTCAATTAAAGGGGACATATGATGCAAAATCCACTTTTTTTGCCCATTAAATGCATTTTGTTGTGTACTTGGAGTCTTAAGAGTGCAGAAAAGTTTAATTTATTCCCTCCCCGTGCTGTGTAAATATCTTTATATTCCTTTTTAACCCATTCAGTTTTCTTTATCTTTGCATATATTTGTGAATGAAATTCAAAATAAGGTCTGGACTTACCAAATACAATTTTGTCATCTTCATTCTCTTGCTGTGGGTCAGACTCTGGCTCCAACACGTAAGGCTGGATGGGCAAGTCTTCTGTTGTTGACATCTTTTAAAGGGCCAATGTTATGTGTTTCTCAGGCATACATTTAAATACTATACCATAATAAAKTATCTATGTCACCTTTAGCTGTTATTAAAATGCTGTTTTTACATTTAAATAGAAAATAAACTTATCGTCTCATCACTTCCTCTTCTAAACACCTTGAAATTGGCCTCTGTCTCTTTAAGAAACACCTTCTGCTTCTGTGTCGCCCATTTCGGTGCGGGGGGGTAGTGGGGCTGCCATGATGCAGTTTACTTGGCATCTGAAAATACATTTCCTCAAAGGTATTTTTAATCTGAAAAGAGCTTCACTGGCAGAACTAATGTTGAGAGCTCAGCAGACAGTTAAGTTTCACTTTCACCCGAGAGCCTGCAGGAGTCATGGGCGGGGTATGTGGGGAGGGTGTGCGTTCTGCCATGATGAAGTTCAGCTTAAAGACACGTCCCAGGGGCGTTTCTGGTACCAAAAGGCATTCCTGGTCCCCACCTGTCATTTTGCTCCTCAGCATGGCTGCCTAAAAACGCTGCAGGATTTCTCTAACATGCATGAATGAGTCAAAGCAAGGCTTTGGGCATGTTTTTTTATGAGAGTATAACATTATAACATGATATAAAACTCAAAAAAGTTGATTTTACATGATATTGCCCCTTTAATTAATTTGTAAATAAAACGTTTCTGGTATGCGGTATAGTCATAAACCCCACTATCAATTCAGCATTGCAGTTCCACTCTATATAGACCCCAGCTGAATGACTTAAATATGAAAAAGAAGAATTAAGAACAAATAAAGATGGCTACCACTGTAAATAGGAAATAAATGTTTCATAATGATCAAGGACTTTCTGTTGAACCCAGGTCATCTATAATGAAAATTTGGCCTGGTCAAGAAAGAACAGGATGCAGCAGCAGACAAAGCCATAGTCAGGGAATAGAGCACATTCAATACACRAGGTCTCTTCTACAGGGATGAACTCTGGGGGATGAAGACTAGAAGAAAACAGGTCAAACCCATGAAGTTTGGTAGATTATTGTGATTTTCCAGCATATCTTTTCAAATTATTATCACTATGGTTGGTAAAGAAAGTGACTCCCCCCTAAAATGTAAAATCAATTAAAAATACTCACTTTTACATATTTGTTTTAGAAACAGACAGCTGCTTCAGTTTCTAAGATCAAGATAGTACAAAGTTCATTGGCAGTTCTTTAAAACCTTTTTGTATAGCTACACAAGTTCTCCTGTCTGCAGATGCTCCTGCAGTGCTGGTCACGCATTAAGCACGTGCTATTCTATTAGCTCATAGAATTTTTTTGGGAAATCAATCGGATCAGCAATATTTCCCTCAAAACACATGCAATTATACTCCAAACGCAGTCCAAACTCACCACTACCTGACTAAGAGTCAAACCTAGTCTGAGCTGTTCTCTGTCTGAATGCAGATGTTTAATTGAGGTGACATTAGAGCGAACAGTAGAACACATTTGAGGTGGTAGTGAAAACACAGCAGGCTGCCACGGGATTGCATATCCTATATTCTGCTGGTTTCAGTTTGGTATGAGGGAAAAAAAGAAAGAAAAAGACACGTYAGGTTTAAAAACAAACCTCATGCGCCTCCTTTCGATGGAGCGTACTTCAAGAGAAGGTGACCACAGCATCTCATTCTTTCTCTCTGCAGCAGCAGAGCTCCAAGCCGCAACAAACCAGCCTCAGTAGACATCTCATGTGTCCGCTGTCAGCGTGCTCATTAGGTCTTTCAGTCTGGCTCTGTTTAAACAAGCTCCTCACTAAAAACCAGCCCTCGGTTGATTTGCGTCTCTCGGCCAAAATTCATGCCTTGGTCCATTTAACGGGTGGTCAAACATACTTACCGTAAGACAGAATAAACACTCCAAGTCATGTTTGTGCTATCTTTCTTGGCTGCTTGCAATGAAAAGCAACAAAAACTACATTAGCCGGTTCCTTGTGTCACCCAAGAGGAAAGCTATGTGCTGTAAGGTGTGTTTTTAGACAGAGAACTTCTGTATAGTAATGGATGATATGKAGAAAACAGAGCATTGGCATTTGGATCTTTGATGAAATATAGGGAAAGTAAAGTATGAGGTAAGCATGGTTGAAAGAAATGAACTAACCCTGACACATAATGCTCAATAAAACTCAATCAGGAAGCAAATATGCATTGGTTACTGTTTCTAAAAGTATCTGTCTTSGACTGTCTGAAACTAAATGCAATCCTTAAATGTTAAACTGAAATGGGATTATAAGGGCTTTCAGAGTTTCTGAGGGTCTTTTAAATATCATGTAAAATCAACTTTTTTGAGTTTTATATCATGTTATAATGTTATACTCTCATAAAAAACGTGCCCAAAGCCTTGCTTTGACTCATTCATGCATGTTTGAGAAATCCTGCAGCRTTTTTAGGMAGCCATGCTGAGGAGCAAAAYGACAGGTGSGGACCAGAAACGCCTTTTRGKACCAGAAAYGCCCCTGGGACGTGTCTTTAAGCCGAGCTTCCTCATGGTGGAGCGCACCCCCTCCCCACACACCCCGCCCATGACTCCTGCATGCTCTCGGCAGTAACAAAGCAAAGTGAAAGTGAAACTTAAACTGTCTGCAGCTCTCAACACTACTTCTCACTCAGTGAAGCTCTTTTCAGATTTAAATTACCTTTGAGGAAATGTATTTTCAGATGCCAAGTAAACTGCATCATAGYGCACGCGCGAACCCCACCAGGACAGGATGGTACAGAAGCAGAAGGTGGTTCTTAAAGAGACAGAGGCCAATTTCAAGGCATTTAGAAGAGGAAGTGATGAGAAGWTAAGTTTATTTTCTATTTAAACATAAAAACAGCATTTTAATAACACCTAAAGGTGACATACAGTAGACACTTTATTATGGTATAGTATTTAAATGTATGCCTGAGAAACACATAATATTGCCCTTTTAAGATGTGAATTTGACAGTGAAAGTGGTGATTCTGCCACTGAAAGATGAAATTAGGATTTCACTAAAACATTAAAGTTAGTAGACTGTAACCTTGGAGGCATAAATCACTACAATTGAACAGAATCTCACAGCAATCTGGATGAAATTAACTCGAAATGACTGACCCAACAAACAATATTGGAATCATCTGGAACAAGACTGAACTGTTCTTCACAAAAACCTTTAAGTCTTGTTTTTCTCTATTTTGCATTTAATATTTGACAAATGTCAGTAAGTTTACTTCCCGGTACTTAGCCGGTTGGATTGATGTGGTCTGCATGCATACAACATAGATGACAKTTGTCCTCACTGTTCTAGACAGGGGACATAGTGATCTGTCTGCATTCAACATGTCATCGGATCAAAACATCAATGTCCTCTTATGGCAAAACCATGTGTTTGCTGAACCGATTCTTTGAATACTTTGTGCTTAGGGATTTCAGACATCTGTTTTAGTTGTGAGTCAGTCAGCTAGTGTACATCATAAGGCTGGTGAGGAGGGCTTTTATTCATGGCACATTGTAAGATCTTCATTGTCCATTTAACTGGCTCTCCATAAACACTGAAAACCACCTTACAGTTAGTTAAACAGTTTTGTATGATCACTCTCTTTCAGAAACAACACTGAAAACCATTGCTCTGAGATAATTAGCAGTCCAGCCTAAAATGTGGCTTTGAGGACAGAAACAGCTGCCCCATCTTGTTCTATTTTAAAACCTTACTCAGTGCTCAGTTTGTCTACGCACAGAGACCTGTTGTAGTCTAATGTGTCAGAGACCATTCGAGCTTCAGAACATCTGAGTACATTCTGCCTTGTTCACCTATTAAATTGAAGTTAGAAAACCGCTTTCTGGTCCAGATTCAACATAAGAAAAGCTTTGATTGGTTTCTGAGAAACTGCTTTTTATTAAATTTGTTGGATGATCCATCAGCGTTCATYGCCATGTAGGTCCAACAGTGAGCATGAAGCTGGTGTTACCAAAGTTAGAATCTCCATAAAATCCTTTTCTTTTAAATGCTGGAATATTATATTTAGTCTAGTCAGATTATGTCGCTCCTCTAATGCTCTTAAAGATCTAAATTGTTTCCTTTGGTTACTGCTGGGATTGCATACCGCTAGGTGGCTGTCAGGTTGAATAGCATTAGCAGGCAATTTTTTCTTTAGCCAAAACAGACATGTGGTTTCTGTCTCTATTTGTTCTCCACTATGAGGAATTTGAAATATATCCTCAGCACGTGTCTGAATGGTTAGGGACCTTCAAATAAACTTCAAGTTCTTTTTGTGACATTTTWTGGGTGAATTTTGAGACCATTTTTCATTTAATTTTGATTTGAAGGAATTCTTAAATTACTATCAATGTAAAACATCTGACATGTAAAGCATGTCTACACTTCTTATTGTGCTCAAATCTCCAGACCTGAGAGAGAGATGGCCAAAAGAAAAAAAAAATACTCAAACTATTCATTTCAACACAGGCTGAACTCTGCAGTAAATCCCAATCTGACAGTGATCTGTGGTTCAACAAGTACATTACTTTGTCAGCAGAAGTTTCAACAATGAAAGGCCTCACCGATACTTGGAACCAAGTGTGAGAACATAACCGTATTCAAAATGAAATGAGACAGACAGACTCACTGGCAAGTGCCACATCCAGGACGCGGAATAGGCATAATGAGCTTGGCATTGTCCTCATCATTACTGCAGTTTGCTCTAAATTGCCAGCCTGTGAGAGAAGACACCTCTGCAGAGCAGTTGGTGTTACCCAGCCATGCTTGGCAGCTCAATGAGAGCATGTGCTGAGGGCAAATTAAGTTTTTTTTACTCAAAAGACACATGCCATCATCTGTGGGTGACCTGTAATGAAATAAAAAAAGGTAGCTCTGATAGCAGAACAGCTGCGATCAGTGACAGGTGATCAAAAGCATGTGACATGAAGAAGTCTTTTAGGAAATAACAKATGTGTTTGGTACAGCAATGCTTTCTTTGGAGTCAGCCATGGACAAGGGGTTATTGTTATTTTGTTGAAAGGTCAGGCTTACACAATTTGGCAACCTCAGACATCACTTCYTACTGACTGAGAAAAAATTCAGGAAAGTCCTCAGTGACCCTCATCAACACCACTGAATACATAACTTGTGCATCTCCAAAAGTTTCTGCTCAGTGGAGATGGAGGACTTGCAAATGAGAAGGTGGAAATCCCATTCATGTATAAATGAAGGAACCTTTAAAAGGGGTGGGGGTATTATGGAAAATTTACTTTTTAAAACTATATCATGTTATAATGTCATTCCCTAATCCAAAACATACCCAGAGTGTTGCTTTGACTCATTTATGTATGTTTGAGAAATCCCTAAATCTCCTGTGGTAGCCATGTGGAGCTGCCCAAACACTTGCAGGTACAAAGCACCGCCTATTTGTACAAAGCTCCTCCCTGGAGCTCAGTCCCCAGCCGAGCTCCCGCCCCACAGAGCACCCCTCCCCGAAAGCATTGTTTAATAAAAAAGTGTTAGTGTTGAAAATGGTAGGAAGTTCTTAAAGAGATGGAGGCCAATTTTAAGGCATTTAGATAGGCCATTATTCAAAGCCAAATTTACTTACCGTATTTATTCAAGTATAATACATAAAATTTAATCCATAAAATCATCCATAAAGTTGGGAGGTAGTACTATACTCGGATAAATATTTTTACTTATGTATTTTAACTGAAATATTGGCTTCATTCACAAAATGCCTTAGTCCGGAAATGAGACCGCGTCATAAAAAGCAGCTGAAACGAGCTTACACCCGACACTCCATCGTGATTCAGAGCGAGATAGTAACAGATCCAGGCAGGCGACATGAAGTGGGCGGAAAAAAGCGGTGGGGGGGGGGAACAGTCCTGCACCTTGGTAATGATAATGATCTACAGATATTAGCGTGTGACCAAGCCGCTGCTGGAACAACAACAACAAACACAGTAATGGCGGCCGTCTACCRGTGTTCTGAAAAGTTTGAATCCCTGAAAAAAAAGTTTCCCCACCGGAGGGGGAGCTTGCAAGTAGGAAGTAATCTGCTTTTCTCCTTGAAGATGGCCCAAATCTCATGTGAAGTCTCTGACTTTTGTGTTGGCGCATCCTGGTGGACTATGTGTAAAATGCCAGAATTCAAATAATGCTGCTACAAAGCTCAAAGTTTGCTGATATATGTACATATGTGTTGTCAAAATACCTTTTAGTTCATATGTTGTTAAAATAAAATGAACAGTGCAATTATCATTTTACTGATATATATAAAGACTGTAAAAGGCTGAAAAATCTTGAAGTCTGTATAAAATTGGAGGTAGCTTGAGGATTAAATTTTTTATGCTTTTTAAGCTCAAAGGGGGGGGGTCGTATTAGACATAAGATCGTACTATACATGAATAAATATGGTGGGTTTTCAGAACAACTGAAGGTAACATAGTTACTTGACTGTGGTGCAGAATTAATCTATTTGCCTGGAAAATACATAATATCCCCTTAATAAGGTTATTGTCCTGCTAAACCTCGTTATCCAAAGATTTGCCAAAATAACTGCTGCTTTAATTATCAGGACTGATGAAAATTTGAGTTTATGAGCTTTTTCATTTGTAGGTAATCCTAAGGACCATAAAACTTGTAACCATGAGCCATTTTTATGTCCTAAAAATAGGTTTACTGTTTACATTTTAACCACAGACATGCCTCTTTATTCCACTGACAAATCTCCCACCCCTGTGTGCTTCCCTGGAGACAGTAGCTGTCTGCTTTCCAAAAACAAAGATTTATCAGTGAGAATCCCTAGAATTAATGTTCAGAGTTATCTCAACACTAAGGCGGTTTGAACTYCCATGTCTCCAGATGTCTACGTTTAATCACGACTCCAGTCTGATCTGCTTTGGTTTACTTTTTTTTCTTATGCAGAGAATGTGTTTAATACCTTCCCTCAAACACTTCCGCAAGCATAACAACAGAAGTGCTTCAACACCGACACTGTTATGCTCATCCTATTTTTTACTGACAATGTATTATGTTCACATGCTGGTTTTGTTGACGTTGAGCTGTGAAGGCCTGCAAGTTACTGTGATGTTGATGTTGAGAGCGGAATTATGGTGAGAATGTGGAGCGACGTTCCGGGGCAGACTGTATTTGGCTGTTTTGTCTTGGTGGTGGTCTGAGGCTGCTTAATAGCAGCGAGCTTTGGTTGTGGAAAAGCACTGAACTTCTGGATTGATTAAATACCCCCGAGATCCAGCAGCTGGCAGCTCTAATTCATTACACACGTCCCCAGTGCGCTTAGCTTAAGTGCTGCCTCTTGATCACCCRTGGAGAGAAATACCACACTGAAGCCTCTTGTGTATTCCAATATAGTTTGTTGCTKAGAGTAAAAGGGCAGCATTAGAATTTGCAAATAGATAAATAATATTGGTAAACCACAGAGCTTAGCTAAAAAAAAATCTGGAGAAGCTTCATAGAGAAGCTTCAGGACTTTTTGGTTTAGAGAAAAAGACATGTGCGGTCTTAAGGGTGTTTATTCCTTTCAGGATTTACTCAGTTGTAAACTTAAGTATGGATTAATATCYGCTGGTATGTCATTATTAATTAGCTTCTAATTATGAAGTTACTATAAGGAGTTCATGCCAAGCTCTTAGGGGAATTTAGTAAGGCTCGTTTTAATGAACTCTAACAGAGTTAAAAGGCAATTTCCAGTCAAATGTAGCACCTACCTTCTTGACCTTTTCCTGCCCTTTTTTTTTTACAGCACAACGACATATCTACACAGTCAATGAGCAGGACAGTAAAAACTGGGAGTGAAGATATAGCTTATCAAAGAAAATTGTGTGATTAAAAACGACCAAAAATATTTGCCTTAGCATGCCAAGTTGTGGACAGCTGGAAAAATCAGAATACCTTACTGAGTAAGGCACCAGCTTGTCAAAAATTAAGTATTCAGTAGTGCAGGGTTTTCTTTACAAAATACTGCTATATTGATATAGTAAAAAACACACAGTGAAGGTTTGAGTCGGAGTTGAAATTATGTGTCTTTCCTCATCCAGAAACCACCTTAATGTGGGATGTCAAGATCAAAGAAAAGTTCAACAAATCTGTGGTTAGGTACAAACATGCCTCTGATGTCTGACTACTTTCTGTATGTTCTCCAGCAATCCTCAGCTTCTGAAGTTGTTTTGACACATTGYGTTAGCAGCTGAAGGCTTCGGCTTCGTGTTTTTGTTCCTTCATTGGGGTGAAAAATTGCACTTTCTGCCATGTTTTCCTTCGTGGTTAAACTCACGGTATATCCTCCCATAGCACTCCATGTGCTTTGGATAAAAATGTCCAAATACTATGATGTATGTTAACTGAAATGAACCATGTTAACGGATCGTTGGTTTTGTGTATGTACACCATGCTATATCAACAGAATTATGCAGAGAAATGATTGCACTTTGGCGCTAACAGACAGCTCAACAGTTAATGAACAGAAACATGCRGATCTGTGCTGGTTGTACGCTCGAAATCATCAGAACCAGCATKCTGTTATTAGGACTTATTGCAACCATAGTAAAAGTAGACTCTGCATGGGTTCAGGCCACAAGCATCTCTCAGTTACATAACAGCRTTTTTATGCAGACACAGGCTTTCATGTGTTTATTTGTTTCAGATTCCAGCAGCTAAACAGATGAATGTTAAAATGGGGTTCCAAAATCCTGATAGGATTAGCCAAAGAGCCAGTTTATCATTTAGTTAGAGTGAAAGAGTGGAGACTAAATCTGTTTAAGTAGGTTTGCAGGCTTCTGTAATGAAATATTTGCTCTGAGGTGAATGGAGCGTTCAGTGTGCCAGATTTATGCTATCTTTTCCTCAATGTCTTGTAAGGGATCTTCATTTACCTGTTGATGAAAAGTGATGCAAAATGCAGCCCATGTTCGACTACAATGATAAATTACAGTGAGCAAATCCAAAGCTGAATTTATTTAAATGTGTGTTTTAAAACCATGAAGTAAAGTACATTACATATACATAATATTACATACATTTACAGTAGATGATCATCATGTGGTGATTTTACACWGGATCAAGTGAAAAGTGCAGTAGAAAGGACAGTAATCAGAAGCTTTACAGCTGAAAAAATAACAAATTTGAAAAACTTTATTTTTTTACTGCATACCTGATGTAGTGCAGCAAAGCCCTGGTGCCGTCCTGAGTGATTCTGGGCAGATTTTTTTTTATTTTTACGGATGACAGTGTTCAGAACCAGGCAGAAAAGCCGTGTTTTTCTTTCACCACCCATGTGCTGTCAATCACTTTGCCATGCTGGAAAATACAGAAAGGTCTTTGTCATTATCTGGGGGAAAACTCCTAGGTGGGTAAATGAGGAGAATTTGCCTTCTCATCTGCAGAAAACAGCAGTCAGAGCTATTTCAGTTCTGAGCCTCTGGGAGGAATTCTCATGTGGGGGTCTCAGACTGTAAGGACTGCATTGGCCCATGTTTTCGAAAGAGCTCACCTGGTCATCAGAGACCTGCTCCAGGTAAAGGTGGGTGGCGTTCACYACTTGCATTCTGCTGTAGCCGTAGTCTGTGCTGCGGAACGCGCTCCACTCTTTGGGGTTTGGATTGAACCTGTCCGTCCTCTCTCTGCAGCCCTGTGGGAGATTCAGCGGTGATGAAACATTACTTTATGAGAAAGAGACACGTGATTTTTCTCAGACGTTTTCTCAAAAGCCCCCCCCCCCACCTTTTTTTTATGCTGCAGCTGTGCCTTAATGCAAATTTGGCCACATCTTGTTGTGCTGATGACTAATCCCGCTGTGGCTAGATGACAAAGTGTGCCCTGCGCCGCTCGCCACCACATCAGAAAAACACTTACCCAGAGGAACAGCTGGTTCTAAACTCATGTGGCAGAGCAGCAGCTGCACAAAGAGGACTGTGTACAATATGTGACAGTGTTTTTGTTGATGTTACTGAATGCATTGATCTATGTGGAAAAAGGTTCACAGCAATGCAGGGATGTGGAAGTACTTACAGCAGAGCCTGCTATAATGTGTACCGGAGCCTTGGGGTTAACATAGGGCTGCTTTGTGCTCCCATTGTACACCTGTGAAGAGAACAGGGAGTTCACATACATGACTGGAAAACACAAAGAGAAGAACATTTGTGAGAACTCTGATTCCAGGAGCTGACCTTGTCCCCATAAACTGGCCAAAGTCTCTCATACGTGTGCTCATGTGCCCACAACTCCACATCCACCCCTGCAAGACATTTAACGATGAATAACTGGTATGTAATCTAAAGAAGGGGTTCTTCACCTTTTTGACCTCGGAGCCCAATTTGTTGAACATAAAGTGGCACGATAATTATTGTAATCTAAATCTCGATTTAATTTTTATTGTATTTACATCATAATTAAACTATCATAACTAGCATAACTAAATTAAATAGACTTAAAGTTTAAAAG
>NW_013952404.1:5186944-5193253 GCF_001266775.1 Austrofundulus limnaeus | reverse complement strand
AACAAAAGCTGCACTTCATTTTAGTGACAAACTTTGGTGTTTTTTCATGAGTTACTTTCATTTTTGCTTCTACTTTTCATTTAAGATAGTTTCCATTCTCGGTAGGTTTCTAAGGTTCTTCTTCTACATATTAAAAAAGTTGTTAAACAACTGAGTGGCACACTACCGCTACTAGTGRTGAGAAACTGTATTGCACCTTATTCAAAATCAATGCGGTCCYRCRGYCCAATGTTAAAAACTGTTGTTYTTTTGAGGCCCTCAAGGTGGCACTCRCGGCCCACAGRWTAAGAATCTCTGATCTAAAGCTTATCAGATTCTGTGCCATCCAAGTGATTTCTCAGCATTTAACWAAACTTAAGATCAGAGAAAACAAGACTTTCCATTCCAATTTAAATAATGAAAAACAACAAACGAAAGTGTTAATTGAAGGAGAAATAAGCTGCATGAAAGTCATCCAAACTGAATGCCTGCTTTTTAAAAGACGTAATTTAAGTTGAATAACTTGTTTAATTAATAATAAAACTGGTCTGATCTTAAACATTGATTGTTCTGAAACATTGATTAAACATTGATTGACAAGCTGGTGTTGCAAAGATTACATACCATAATTGTAAAATAAATCCTCTAGACCAGGAGCAGGTGGTTTAATGTCTTTCCGCCCCAGTCGGACCTGAATAATGAAAAAATTAAAAAGCATTTAGAGTATTAAAAAAATAACACTTTTTGGCAGAACTCAATGTGCCAATGGTGGCTTCACCGCCAGCATGACAAAGTGCTAAGAGAAGCTAGTCAAAGTGGAAACTAWTTGATCTAAATTAGATTATGACAGGACTCGGTGTACTTATGGACTGTGCTGTAGACTGACCAGTCTGYAGAATGCATCAGCCACCAGAGGTGATTAAAGTGTCAACAAACACATACAAATTAGCTTCTTGTGATTCAATGAAACAGTTATTGGCACAACCAGAACAACGTGACATCAGACACACACTAAAGATTTGTCAGAGAGTTAGGGTGATCAAAATTCTATTGCTTAGCCAAAATAAATAAACATTTAGTTTTGGCGTGCTAGGTGTGTCGCTCAGCATTTCAGCAGGAATGTGCTTTTTTATAAACTAGGCCAGAGATTTGCTTTACTGAATTGGCACCTACAGAATCAATAAAAGAAAAAGTTACATGAAAACTTTATCATGTAACCTTAAAAAACCAGTTCCACTGACATAAATAAAACAGCACAGAAAGTAAAGAAAACTGTGTTTGGTACATTATTTCTTAATACTTCTTGACAATAAGTCTTACATCRTTGGAAGGCCTGATAATTTYCCTTTTAAATGGTGCTACATTTGTAAGGAACATGCATTTGTGAGAAGAGCAGTAGAGCTGAGGATGTGCACATGAAATATTGGCCAAATCTTCTCTGCCACACAGCTTTTTGCTGTTGCTGTTGACACATTTTGAGCTTCTGATACCACCAGGTGGTGCCAATCAGGTTCCCAGTGTAAGAKTTGTTGCCAAGAAACACTGTTACAAATAAAWAATCTACCAAGGACAAATTTCTTTACTTWTAGTGCTAAGTACACATAAAACTACCCGATGTGCATACCCAAGAGTCAAACTTTGTACAGTCATCTTGGTCATCATCAGAGCAGTACATGGGTCTGTGGCCCATGGTGATGATCCAGGGACGGAGCATCCTGTTCTCAGGCTTGTTGGCTTCCTAAGCCACAATCCGTAGATGTACCACATTAATAAAAAAAGAGGGGAAAATAAGCACAATTATCTATTAATAACAGAAAAAAATCTGTAGCTTTGTAATGAAGAACGACAAACTGAAATAGCTGTGTTGAGCAGGAAAAAGAGATCTGTTAACCTCCAAATCGTTTCTCAGCCACTCGTACTGCTTGAAGAGGAGATCCGTGCCATATTCGAGGTAAAAGTAAACTTCTGTGGAAAAAGAGATGATGTGCGCTGGCCCGAGATCCCAGCTGCAGACACATATTGGTAAAATGATACACAGCTTCAACCCAGTAAAGCAGGAGTGTCCAAGCCTGGTCCTCGAGGATCRATACTCTGCAGCTTGTACTTGTTTCCCTGCTCCAACTCACCTGACTCAGTGATTGAATTACCTCTTCAAGTTCTGCAGCAGCCTGTCAATCATCCTTCATTCAAATCAGGTGATTTGGGGGCAGAGACTACTTTAAAACATGCAGGATAGTGGCTCTTGAGGACAAGGAATTGGACACCTCTCCAGCAGAGGAAGTATTTCCAATCAGAAAAATGCTGACTTCTGTTTAAACTAGGGTTGGGTATAATCATATCGTGTGCAGTTAATTGTCAGAAAAACATTAATCGGTTATTTTTTGGTACTTGATGATTAATACGATTAATGCCGCCAGGCAGACTGACTGGAGATTTCCTGTCAGTCCGCTTGATGCTCCTCTCCATTTTAAATATGACTAACATTTTTGAAAAAAGTTCTGTAATTTTTTTATCATAGCTCTGGTTTTAATTGGTCTCTCAACAAAATAAAAAATTTGATGTATAACCTGAAGTCTGTCATTTTGACATAATTTGGAACAGATTTTTACAAAGAGCAAATCTTTCCCACTGAAATGGTCATGTGACTAGGACATGAGGRTGTCCAGGGACTCCAGGGGATTAATCGTCAAATTAATCGTTATTGGCTAAATATCACAATTAATAGTGAYTAATGTTTTTGCCCATATTGCCCAACCCTAGTTTAAACTTCACAGTGTGAAAAMCACTTTTACATGTTGCTGCATTTAAATCCATCTTTCATCAAAAGACTTTTTGGATTCTAAAACCAGTTACATGCTAATCCCGCAGTATAAATGAAAAAGTACAGTTCGTGCGCTACACAAGTGGCACAACATTTTCCAGTAGCACTTCTTGGAGTTCCTCTTTGCTTCCAGTTGATCCTTAGCGTGCAGAAGATTGAAGGAGTCAGCCAGCAGGGCTGCCTGCGTTCAGGCCCACACAGAGTAAACCTGCGGTCTGGCAGAGTATTATCTTTCTGTCTGAGAGGAGGTGGTCTGCAGAGGGCAGTGAGTCACAGAGTCCGATGTATAGCTCCTTTGTGTAGTTGGCGCWCCAAAGATAGGAGGCAAGCACTGCTCTCTTCTGCTGACTTTTACAGTGCAGTAATACTTAGGAGCCTTGGCAACTTTCAAGAATTCCTTTTAAGCTAGWAGTGAGGGTACAGTCTGTTCCACTGAATCATTATTTTAATATTTCAGCTTCCTATGCGCATTAAGGTCAATCTTAAGTAAAGCGTCTTTTTTACCTGTACCACAGGCTCTCAGTTTGGCCTGGCATGCTGAAGCGATTCCTGTAGTTGGAAAAGTTGCTGTGGAAAAGAAAACGAGAAAGAAATTGTGAGAAATACAATTAGACGAACTGATCATGCAATCTGCATTCCTTGAATACATAATAAGCAGGAATTAGCACCACAAACTGCTGCTTTCTCTTAGCTTGTGGTGCACGCAACAGAGCTAAAAAAAGCTACAATGGATCCAAAATATACTTATGGTAATTCCAAGTTCTCTCTAAAACACACTGAGACAGCAGTCCCCAAACTAACCGTGTATATTTGTTTTCATTCCTTTGTATGTCCTTCTTTTCAGCTTCAAAAAAAGAAAAATCAAAACAACTCTGAACTTGCAGGGGTGGAATTCATGCCAAGATTCATTAAACCTGCAGCAGATCTTTGATCTTTAAAGAAATATACACACTGGCTATTTGTGTTTGCATTTTCTAATGAAAGGCTGCGTAAAGCCTCCATGACATCACCCCAAAACTCTGATTCATGGTCACTTCTTTAAGCCAAATAATCAGAAATTGGTCAACACTGAGGAGTCTGAGCGGAGATGAGGTCGGATAAGGAAATTGGGGCCTTTACTTGTCAATTAAGGATTTTTTTGCCTCTAAATACCCCCTCGATTAAAACCATAATATCCTGTTTAAAATAAAACTTTCATTTCACTTCCTGTAGTCATTAGTGCAGTCACATTTTTAACTTGTCCAAATTAAAGTAGGATCCTTGCAGTGACCAGTTGAACACTGTTCATTTTACTTCAGCAGACCATATTATAACACAAAGGCTGAACCACACTAAAGGAAAAATCTCTCCCTGATTCTAATCACTGATCTCCTTTCACGGTTTTTACTTTTAAGCGTAAAGGCAGGAGCCAGACTTTTCAATGGGCCATTAATCAGGCAAGGTGATGAAGATAATTGTTTTCTTATCTTRCGTAAGGGAGGTGGAGAAAAAATAATAATAAAACTATTTCCTCAACAGCAGACACTGCAGGGCGAGACAGTTCAGCTCTCTGTTCTGATGGTGTTAGCAAAAAATCTGAGGTGAAGTAGAGATCAACTGAGTCAAACCCAAAAATGATACACAAAGAGAAAAAGACCTTTTTGAATGTTGGATGGGTTTGACATTAATGAGGCCGGCAGACTCTGTGGACAGTGACGTCTCGTCTGAATAACTAGAATCATAATTCAGAGAAGGTAAACAACAGAGATGAGACCTCTTCCTGACCAAATCGGTCCTGATCTGTTTTTCCACATTATAGTTCTGATCTTGAGACTGAATTGGGAAAACACTGGTTCATACTCCCATCTTGTGGTTAGGAAAGGAATGAGCAAACAACTGAAGCCTTATGACTCTGAAGGAATAAACAACAGCATTTTTATCATAATACATACTATACTCAGAAGAAATCCAGGAAGTGATGTAATAGTATGCATAAAGGAAAATATTAGCCTATAAAACCAACCGCAGACATTAAAGCAGCTCAGCTGTGGAAAATCTGATTGAAAACAAATATGATTAGAATAGATTTGGATTATTAATCTGGCCAAAAGGATTCAGGGATAACATTAGTCATTTTCAATAACCTCCAAAAATAAATGTTTTCATATGTTTGCTACCCTATGAAAAATAAAAATGTAGTGGATGTTTAATTTAATCAGACTTTCCATCCTCATCAAAATTTTCCCTTCATCGTCTAACGAGCTAAATCCATGCAGTATGATAAACTGGAGGCAGTCATCATATTTCTAACTTCTGTCACCAGATATTGTGACCGTTATTTCCCATTTCCAAAAAAGGGATAAAAAACCATCCGCTGTGCTAAATGAACAAAGACTGTCTTGATTGGTGTCTTAGCATCTTCTGTGGRCCTTCTGTTCTCATGTCGCTGGAATGCTGAAGGAAATATTTTGCGGTTAGCTCGTTTCGATTGCTTTTCACCCGTTTGGGTTTTGAGGTTGGAAACATGGAGGAACCGAGAGGTACAGTGAAAAAAAAAAAAGAGTACAACAAACAACAGTCACCAGCTGCTAGGAATATTTGGATTCTGCACACCACCACAGAACAAAACAGACATTTGGGTATCAATGGAGGCTAGAAGAGCTGGTTTTCTGGTTATGTAATGCAGCAAAATGACTCTTGATATTGGGTTCTCAAGTCGGGATGTAGCGCCAAGAAAAAGAGACTACTGTTAACAGCTCTTTAATAAAAACCAGGCTGTAGACACATTACACGTGGAACGGCAAACTCAGGAACAGGCCCACTATAGCAGTGGCAAGTAAATATTATGGTGCAGGATTGGATAACCACAAATGTTTCAGTATGCAAGATGAATACAGCTGACTCCAGGGGCATTTAAGGATCTATACACTCATGAGTATTATTAATAAAAAATTGAATAGAAGCTGCCAAGAGTTTTGTTAACACAAAAGCTACATTTATATAATGATTTGTTAAAAAACACAATTTTTATTTGATGCAGCATCAAAATGTTTACATTTTAAATAAGGATTATAATTTGTCAATCTGCAYCTTTTTTAGAGTAACAAACTGACTTTTATATGTAGAAATCCAGAGTTGTAACCAAGTACAAATACTTTGTTACTGTACTTAAGTAGACATTTTGGTTATCTATACTTTACTTCAGTAATTGTTTTTTTGCTGACTCATTACATTTTCACACAATTATCTGTACTTTCTTCTTTTAATTTTTAAAATGTAAGGAGTATAGAGTCGTCACTACCATTTCATTCCAGCTTGGTATTTTCCATAAAAAGAATAAAAAACCCATTCASATACAAGGTACCTCCCACACAGAGTGAGTTTAACTGTGATTGGATGAGAACCATATTGACACCTTATTGGTTTGTATGATCCATTCACACACCAATATGGCACAAA
Source organism: Austrofundulus limnaeus (assembly GCF_001266775.1). Classification (NCBI taxonomy): domain Eukaryota; kingdom Metazoa; phylum Chordata; class Actinopteri; order Cyprinodontiformes; family Rivulidae; genus Austrofundulus; species Austrofundulus limnaeus. Next base: position 5,187,015 of record NW_013952404.1, on the reverse strand, counting down.
TCACATCACACTCCAGCAGGACATAGTAGACGCATGTAGTCTGTTTGAAGATGATTGTATCAGATATATAT
>NW_013952404.1:5183227-5185808 GCF_001266775.1 Austrofundulus limnaeus | reverse complement strand
CCATTCACTTTTACTGAATACTTTCACTTTTAATACTTAGGTATATTTTATATTCAAAATTTACTTTTGAAGCTTAAAGTGCCTGTGACATCAATTTTTTTTTATAATTATGAATGTATTTTTGGAAAGATAACATTGATAACATATTGTAAAAAAAGATTTCATACAGCTGAGATGAACAGTTGTTGAGATATTTGCATGTGAAGTAACAGGAAGTGATGTCAAAGGGGAATGTTTGCATGTAAATAGAGCATTGCTAAAATGGCTAACAACGCAGACTGTAGAGAAGAATCTGGTGTTTCTTTAGAATATTTTAATCACTATCAGAGAGATGAGAAAGAATTATAATTCAAATATTATTGTTTCAATAAACAAAAACCTGAGTTTTCTTTCTCAAAGCGTTCCCCTTTGATGTCACTTCCTGTTTCACTTTAGTTGAGCAAAATTCAAAAGAAAATATGCCAATTATGTGTCATAATGGTACAAATCATGTGTATTATGCCAAGTTTCTTAAATATACAGTAAATATATTTTTTTGACCTTTTGTATTTCATGGATATGCACGTCACAGTCAGTTTAAGTACACTAAATGTTGGACACTTTAAGACTTTTACTTAAGTATTATCCTTAGAGGAGACTTTAACATTTACCAAAGTAATTTTATGATAAGAAAGTTACTGTTACCCAGTTACTGTTAGCTCAGGTAAGTATTCGTACTGTTTCTCTAAAAGTCATTAGTTGTTTATATAAAGAAATGTGTGTTTTATATAATAGGTAAATGTTTTTAAATTATTTGTTTTATGAAGATCGCCACTTATTAAGCTCATTGAGGGTTTTTGGCAATTCTCCATCACATTGGTTTTTATGAAATATAATAATTGTGAAATATACAATATTTTTAGTTTAGTTTTGTTTTTTGCTATGCATTTTTTTATTGTGAAATTAAAGATACTCAAGTATGAGGTACTTTATACAAGACTGTAAAAATCCTACCAGTAGTTTAGTCTGCCAAAATTTGTTTCATCTAACAGTTTAAAATTGTTGAGTCCCCTTGACCAAACCAAAGAAGTCTAAAAATCTAAAATTTACAGAATCAGATTAATTCAAAAAGTTTATTTATCAAGTGTCAATTTATCAAACAAAATCTCATTGATAAGCAGCAAATTGTCACATTCAACACAAAATAACTTTAAAAAAACGCTTGAATTAGCTTTAAAATCAAGAATGTAAAAGTTTAATCTGTGAAACATTATCTCATTGTACTCCGTCCTCATCATGTCTCTCCACAGAAGATTATCAGGGCTTATTCAAAAAATGAAACCCTAAAAACACACGCAGAGCTCCTGCTATCACATGCTAAATCCAAAAAAGTGAAAAACAAACCTCAGGCCAATAATTAACCCCAGACAGATAAACGTTTGTTTTGGAGCCTTGATTAGATGGTGGTGGTTTGCTGATGTGGCTCCAACACTAAGAAACTAAAATAACTCCCATCTGTTTAAGAAGCGTGGAGTTCTCTAAAGAACTAAAGTGTGTGTTCTGTTTGGTACCAGAACTGTGGCTGACAACACAAAACAGCCTCACAGAAATGAAAAACAGCATGGGCTGAAGTTTGTGCACATGCCTCTGTGATCTGAACAAAACAGCACAGACAAAGGAGAAGATCAGAGGGAAAGTTTTAGTGTTGACTCACTGATCAGTGAAGCTGTTATGATGTAAGAGTTTAAGAGTTAAGAGTTTAGAAAGAGAGACATATAATTCATTTCCACCTACTATGCAGCTTCATGGTTGCCTGGACAGGTCATGTAGGGAACGTAGGCTGCTATGGACTGGATCTGCCTCATGAACTCATCTCCAATTCTGGCATTGTCCTGAAACACAGTCATTGCACCTCAAACATGACACTAAGGAGGATCCTTTTAGGAACAAAGCTGAAGACAGGTTGTCGGCATAAGAACAGTGGGATTACCCAAGTCAGTAAATTATCTGTAGAACGATTAAGAAARACTCAAATTAAAAACACTCAGTTTTGTCATCATTGGAGTTTCTGCTCTCTGTAATCACGTCTGACTGCTTTTGTCTGGGTTTTATCTTTGGCTGTTTTGATTAATGTGTTTTAGTGTGACCACTGCTGCCATGTCTGCTGGTGGTGGTCAGAGGGCTCGATGGCATCGGTGCATGGCTGCCTCACCTCTGTCAGTCTGCCTCAGGGCAGCTGTGGCTGCAATGTAGCTTACTACCATCTGTGTGTGAATGTGTGTATGAATGGGTGAATGACAGTAATGTAAAGCATTTTGGAATCCTTGGACCTGATTCAATTAAATTAAAATTCAATTCAAAAAGACTTTATTGCAGTGTTGTATAAAGTACCACAAAGTGATACTTGAGTAAAAGTACCAAACCAAATGCAATAATATAATTCATGAAATACAAATACTTCTTAAATACAGTACTTTTATTTTAATGATTATGTCCTGCTGGAGTGTGACATAATTTGTTTGTGTACAAACTAATACGGTATCATAATTTTATATATTTATACCTCTCATTCAGCCACAATTAAATTCACTCTATCTAGGAG
>NW_013952404.1:5157111-5182992 GCF_001266775.1 Austrofundulus limnaeus | reverse complement strand
GTAAAGTACAGATACACAAAAATTCTACTTAAGTACAGTAACAAAGTATTTGTACTTAGTTACTTTACAACTCTGCTTTATTGATCTCAGAGGGAAATTAGATGTTGTTGTAACTCACTTAACTAAAGAGTTATTGTAAATGGTGATGGCTGTGTGCAGGAAATATCTTTACCATTTTTACCCTACTGTGTTTTTTTAAATATCTGCAGCCTTTTATGTAAATAAGTGTTTTAATGCTCAGTTTTCAATAATTTTAGGTATTATTAGGAACAGAGAGCTGAACTTTCTTCTTAAACAGCTTTTCATTTTTAGCTAACGTTCTGCTAGTTTTAGCATTTAGCTAGCATTTGTTTAAACTGCATTTAAATAAATATAGCTTTTAGCTAATGTTCTACTGCACTTAGCTTTAATATCAGTTTTTGCTTTTTCAGAAAATTTCTTCAGTAATTCAGCGCTCAACATTCACTCTATATTTTGACAGAATATAGTTTTCTAGTTCTTCACTCAGAGACTATGAAATTTAGCTTTTGCGGCAAACTCTTGTACATTTACAGTAATACTTATTAAAATGCACCGTCTCTGTTGAATAAATTCACAAACTAAACATTTAATTCTTCCTTTCAGTCATCTTCATCCAAATCTATTTTAAAATAGATCTATATTCCAGATAAATTCTTTAAGTATGACTAGCATTAAAAAACAAACCACACAGTGCAATGACCTTTAGAAGCCCTGCGTGGTTTATTTCCACCTTAATTTGCTTTTACCTGCAACAACAAAACAAAACCTCCCTCTTTTCTGTTTTCCTCCTTAAAACACCAGTGAAACCGCAGAGTGCATTTAAGACATTCCATCTAAAAATGTAGCTTGAATGAATTATGGTTATTGATTTTTGAAAGGGTCTGCTGATTCTATTTAGCCCTCTCTTCAAATTAAATAAAAACATTAGTAATGCAGGAAATTGTTTCAGGGAAAGTGATATTAGCATCTGATATAAGGTTATGTGTGCTAAATATTAAAAAGGTAACTGTTGAGAGGAATTTATATGAGCAAATGTGCTATTGGGATTTAGAACCTGTGGTTTTGAACRGCACCACTTTATTCATGAAATACTTGGGCGACATGACCCTACTTCTCATCTTTCACCAAGGGCTTAAGGCATCACGCAGCAATGTTAATGTCTAAACCACAGTGGAGTGACTGTGTATGTCCTAATAATAAACAGTGGTTAACTCTGGGAAGAGGGCAGCAGAGGAAAGTGAAGTGGCTTATCTCATCTGTCACTGTGGAATTAAAATAGCCWGGAGTGTTGATGAAAGAAACTCACCGTCTTTGCTCTTAATTGAAAGTAGGAAMAAATTTAATCATTATTAACAATAAWGGAGYGRAWGAAGGGTAAAGTACCTCATCCATATCGTAGGCGAAGTCTCCTGTAAAGCAGAAGGAAAGGTCCACAGATTAGAACAGATCTTCCTGAAGGTTTTAGGATTTTACTCTTTAACAAAGTGAAAACTCGGAAGCTAAGCTAACCAGCTGGCGGCTAATTTGATGTTTAGAGTGCAAAATAATCATCAAATCTTTTACCTTCTRAAATATGCCTCTGTGCATAATCTGGATTATACAGTCTCCAAGCAAAGCCCTTTATAAAGTTTTGTTTGACTTTTCCCATCACATTTTTCCCCATCWGACGTCATCACCAACTGGTCTGATCGACTTTTTTATCAAGCACTTGCAGTTGTCATACACACTAATTTTTTCCTTTAACATTCAATTTGAGCCAGCTCTGTGATKTTGCTGATTGGTGATTTTCACACTCTCAAGTCAGTTTTGACAGACTGTAACTTGTCACCATGTTTGTTGTATGTTTATTTGTTGTAATCCTCTCGTCTAATCGCTTTACCTGCCACGGGCTGCGGCKTCCACTGACATTTCACTTAATAACGTCCCTCCTGCTAAACCCTTTAAAGGGGACATCTGCAAAATCCACTTTTTCAGCCGTTAACTATGCTTTGTTGTGTACTTGGAGTCTCTAGGAGTGCAGAAAATTGGAGTTTAGTCTCTCCTGGTGCTGAGTAGATATTTTTATATTCTGTTTGGGTCATGTTTTTTAACCTGCTTTCTAAATTATTACGTCACAGTATTGTGATGAAACGTCTTAATAAGGTCTGGTCTTCGTTCTCCTCTGGCTCTGGGTCAAACCCCGGCTCAAACATGTAAGGCTGGATGGACAAGTCTTCTGTTGACACCTTTTATGTAATTTGTAAATAAAACAGTCCGGGCTGCTATATAGTCGTAAACCCCTCTATCAAACTAAAATGGACCGTTCTGGAAGCTGGAGGGGGGCGGGGTGTGAAGCACCTCATTTGGATTTCAGGAGACAGCCTCAAAACGAGTTGACCTTTGAAAAGGGGTAAAATAGGGATATATAGACTAAATTATTTAAATGTGAACAAAAAAGAATTTAAAAGCATGATATGTATTCTTAAAAAATATCACATATATGCAAAATATCTGGTTAGCGTTTACGACGTGTGGGCTGTTGTGGTGGTGTAAAAATGAGACCTAAAATCTTATAGATCCAATTTGGATTTAAAATGTGTTTTTCAGTCATCTGGTTTATTCTGCCTACCTGCTAGCTTTTTGAACTTTGCACTGTTGCTGTGCTTTTATAACCCAGGTAAAGAATAGCAGGTGACACTCACATGGTTCTTGCTCTAATTGCTTTGCACTTTTTCACCTTGCTTCCACGTTTAAAACATGACCAAACAGTGAAAAAGTTGCTTAAATGGGTTTGTCATCAAAGGTTAATAGACAGTAAAAAAAAAAATCTTCAAAATGAACGGGCCAAGTGAAACATTTTACAACAACTCCAGCATTCTGTTCAGRTTTTACCGACCACTCATTTTTAAAAATGTGTTGAAACAAATTAACGTTTTTTTTAAAGCTTTGTTAGCTAATTACAGTGCARCGTAATAACATTTACATCCATGTAGAGGTTACCTATGTGGAGTATGACGTCATACATGCTGAGCTGACTCTCTTTTTGCAGTCGAGCCAGAGACTGTGGGTTCTCATTGCCCAGATCTCCATACAGTGCAAACTTGGGACTGAAACTTGAGCTGTCGTTCAGAGCAGTGAAGAGGAAGACATCGCTCCAGCCTTCATCACCACCGCAGTGGTAGACTAAAAACAAACAAACAAACAAATAAAACCACATGCTTAACAGTGAGTCGGCCTGACAGATCGAAAACTAATGGCAGGGATACCAAAGCTCCACCCACCGTATGTAGCAGCAGGTTTGAGGCCGGTAAGAGTGACTCTGTGGATGAACATCTGCCTCTTCTCCGCTCCTGAATCCACAAACAGGGTGACATCACCTTCAGCGTTCATCTGAAAGGGACGACCCCCTACAAGACCATACTCCACCCTGCTCTGTGTCTTATTAAAAGTGGTCCAGGTCACCACCATGGAATTGGGTACTCCTGTAAAATAAAATTATGAAATATGACGTTCACTGACCTGCTTTTTATTACTGAGAGGTTTAAAAAAACATTTTAGACACTAAGGAAGCTGCATTTTAAAGCTTAAATACATAAGTTAAACACTTACCAGCATAGGAGAGGTGCACTTGCTCCGGCTGGRTCCAAATAGGAGGAATGCCAAACACAAACAGGGGAGCGAGGCTGAACAAAGCCAAGGCAGTATGAGCAGACACCATTCTGACACTGAGCTGTTCCAGTAAATGCCTGGTAAAAGAAGTGACACACATAAACAGCACTGTCGCTTTGATCACATGATCCCTSCGCAGCAAAACTCACAAGAAACTGAAGGGAACTCAAGCTTGTAAAGTGCTGAGCGACAGTAAAACACAGACTCACAGATTGTGTTTTGGTCCCTAGTGAGGGTGTCCACATGGGTTAACCTACAGTCAGCTGAAATAATGAAGCTGCAGAATWAAAAAAAATAGCACAGTCAGCAAAAAGTGCAGAGGATTAGTTGACAAAACCAGCTGATCCTGTTTTTATTATTATTATTTTCAGTGTGCAATCAAGAAAAGAAAAAAAAACAAGTGCACTAAGGATACACCTACACATCACTGCTCTTACGTCAGATAAATATAAAAGCGAAAGAACAACCATGGTGATGACTCTTGTACCTGCACTTGTCTTCAGCTGACTGTAACATCAGCTGACAGATTTAAATCACTTTCAGTAAAACAACAGCCACTAGAGGGCGCGCGGTGCTTCTAAATGTAATATAATTCGACTTTATACTCATATTGGGCGGTTTCTGATGTTTGCTAGCTCTTCTGAAAGAAAGAAGGGGAATGGTATCACTTATTAACGTTTGGAAAACTCGGTGAGTACGACAGCTATGCTACATAGACACGTCTTTTTGCATCTAAGAACTGAAATSCAGTAAGTTTCTATCTGTGCACCGACAGGTTGTAACTACCACAGCTCTAATAACCAGATTTATCTTAGCCGCAAGCTGAAGCTGCTGCTATTAAAACCACTGGTTTGCAAAAATTTTAGCTACATAACACGTCACGTACGCTTAAAAACTTGTTTTGTTTGTAGCCGATACTTACTATTTGACACAACATAGTGAAGGACGGGTTTTAAACTCACAAAGAGCCCTCTGTTTGGAGTAAGTTTAATAAATCTTWGATTTTTTGAAACACGAGCGCGACCAACGTCTTCCTACCAGCGTTGCTCCCTACGTCAGGAAATAACAACATTGGCGAAAAGAATTATGGGACATTGTGTTTTTATGCTCACATTGCGTTGAGGATATCGCCTCAACGCAGGTTACAAGCAATAATAATAATAATAATAATAATAATAATAATAATAATAATAATAATAATAATAATAATAATAATAATAATAATAATAATAATAATAATAATAATGTTTGCATATACTTAATTAACTCACATGGTGCCAGTAATTCCTCATTTTTGGGACACAAGTTTCTGTTTCGATTAAGCATGCATTACTTGTTTTTTGTTTTTTTGTTTTTTTTGCTGACTATGTAAGGGCTTTTCCTCTTCATTTACTTAGATCTGATGGACTCCGGCAGTGAAAACGGGGAAAGCATTAATCATGAGGCAGAACAGTTCAAAGTAAGCTATGCTCTTAGGAGAGACGCAAAACAAGTCATTAAGGAGTGCAAAACGAGTGACATTAAGGAACATAAATGTATCTTTTCTTTTTTTTTAGCCATTTGATCTTTACATCCTGTTGTGTTTTAATGTAGGTGGAATTCGACAAACATGACGAGTTCAACAAAAAGAGGTATTCCATTCAAAATGTTTGTATCTTTGCTTCAGCTGCGTTGCAGTTTTGCTCAACATATTCCAACGTTTTATTACATCCAGAAATCCAGTTGTTCGCTCTGGGAACAACAACCCAGGGAGGCTAAAGCGACTGGTGTCATGCAAGAGGAAAAGCCATCATCTGCCTGTGGTTCGACGGAAACATCTCAGATTCGTGAGGAATTTGGACGCGACAAACAAGGAAAATGAGATGAAACGTTCGCAAGACACACYGCAGGAAATGTTATTAATGGACCCGCTGGAGTTCCCACTAAACGTCAGTCATACCAGTAACACCAGTAGAGCTGGTTCTGAGCAGACTGACTACTACACACTCAATGAGGTAACTAGCACAGACTCTGCCTATGTTTGTTTTTATCAAAAGAAAAAAAAAGGCATTTTTATACAAAAACATCTGAACATAGTGGCTTTATTTCCAGCTCAGTAGGGATCACAACACAATGACTGATGTGCTGTTTGGAAGAAATCTGAGACTGAAGGTGGCGTTAACATTATGGAAGAGAAACTTTGGAGAGCTGCTCACATATTTTCTGAAGTATGTACCGCGTGACTAATAAACATGCATTATGCAGCGTGTTTTTAAGAATTTCAAAGTAATGTTACATCCTTCTCTTTCCTCAGAATCCGAGACACCGGTGTGCTTGTTGATTTTCTCCCTCTAATATGCAAATGGTAAGCCATTTGTAAAATATAAAACACGGGCACTGGCAACAAATTACTTAATCTACCGCTTGTTTGTTTGCTTTTTTTAATCTACAGCATCGATGAGGATTCAACAAAGATTAACATCGGCTGCTGTGTTGATCTCTTTCCTCTTGTTAGGCAACTGCTCAGCAAGCCATACGAAGAGTGAGTGTCGCCGCTGCTCTCTGTTCCCACCTAAACCACATAAAATAAACTGTCTGCACACGTACAGGAACTGAAATAATTTTTGAGGATATTGTTTTCTTGTAGGTATCAACTTATCGGTTTTAAGTGGATCTATTCGGTTTTAAAAAACTGGTGGGAGGAACTTCAAATGAGCGGCTTCAGTGGATCAACTGTACCTGAGCAAGATAAGTAAGTCTTTTATTATTGAATGTTTTTTTCTGCTAACACCAAGGGGCAAAACAAAAGAATAAAATTTGGTTATTTACAATAACCTTGAATAATAATGTTTGTTTCAAGGTAACGTTTTCAGTTGCTGTTTATTTTTCTTCTTTTTGCACAGAAATTTCCAGGCTTTTAATCATCAGTTGTGGATGTTGTGGGACCAGGAGCCTCTGTTGAAAAATGTTCCAAATGTGGCACGAGAGATGGCCAATGTGAGGGCAAAATGAAAAAGCAGCAACATATCCGCATCTTTTTTTTAATTTGCTTTATAAAAATGATAACTCATATTTTTATTTCACCCTCTCAGGTCATTGATTCCTTCCTCTTTCAACTTAAATGATGCCAGTGAGGATTCAGACTCTATCTTTCTTCGTCAAAAGCAGCAGAAACGACCTTAATGCCCATTGTGCTTTTAAATAAATAAGAAAGATTGAGCTTGTGAACTAATGTGCCTGAACAGTGAGTTTACTGTGCAACTTGAAACAGGGATGGTGCAATAGCAATTCAAGTATAAAATAATGTTATTCTCTCTTCAGTAAACAAATAGACTGTCGCAATGATCATTAATTTGTTTTATGCTTCAGTGATGATACATAAAAATTGTATTTAAACTTATATTCTTGGTGGTTTTGACAGTTTTAGTTACTTTATATCTGTTTTCCASAGGCTTGTTACTTATCTTTTCAATGCTGTTGGACCATTAAGCCTTGACCTGTGGAAGTGTTGTTTCTCTGGCGTGATAAAGAAAGAACTAATCATGTGAATCAGTGACAACTTTAGAAATTTTCCACCTGATGGATAACATTTTAGAAAGAACTTTGCCATTTTAAYTGGTTTCGATCAAGGTTTTTACAAGTGATTAATGTACCAAAAAAAGTTAATTTAACTGCACACTGGTGCTAAATTCCATGTGATTTGCTTGAATATARCAGTGAGGTTACTACTTCAAACAAAAACAATCCCTAAAGCAATGATCTAAAGCAATGAGTTGAAACTTGTAAGGCTTTCCCCCACTTTAACTGAACTTTGGCCTCATGCACTGTTGAAGTGATTAAAATAAGGCAGGGATATGGGTTCACATTTGGTTTTATCTCACTTGATACAGATAAGTGGAGGATTGGTGTCTGTAGTGTAATGTGGATCATGGGTTTAAAGTCCAGCTATAGCTGGGTTGGAGAGGCTGCAATTCACTGAACTCTGAATCTGAACTCTGCAATCATGTTTGCATTCAAGTGCTTTTTATTCAGACTGCGCAGACGAACACAGTGCCAGAGGCGGTTCGAGTGTAATATTCCTACACTGTGTTTCCCCAACTCAAAGTAAGCATTATGATTTTTGGCATTTGTAAAGTTTTATGGTGTGTTTTGTATTTAGTTCACTATATCGTGTACTGATCGTASCATTCTATGTCAATAACTAATATAAGTATGTATGACACAAGACAGTGAAGGATGAAGATGAGATCCTGGTTGCTTGCAGTGACGATGCTGCTGCTGAGTGTGACTGGAGTTAAAATGGAGCATCTTCAAGCTGAAAACCTGCATCTTATTCTCCCAAATGATCACAACAAGGTCTTRAACAGGGAGATGAAAGGTATGCATTTGTGTAGACTTTCGCTTTCATTTTGAGCTTTCCGATTGTTTGCTTGAATTAGCGTTGGGCATAATCGTATCGCGCAATTAATTGTCAGAAAAACAATAATCGATCATATTTTGTAACTTGACAATTAAAATGATTAAATGATGATTAAAAACTGATTTCCTCAGTCCAAGAAAACTACCAAAAGTTTTTCATCAAATATGACGAACATTAAAAAAAATTGTTCTGTAATTTATTTATCTATCAACACAAAAAATTTGATGTATAGCCTGAAGTCTGTAATTTTGACACAACTTGGAGCAATCTTTTACGAAGAGCAAATCTTTCCCACTAAATTGGTCATGTGAATAGGACAAAAGGGTGTCCAGAGACTCCAGGGGATTAATCGTCAAATTAATCGTTATCGGCTAAATACCACAATTAATCGTGATTCTTTTTTTTTTTTTTTGCCAATATTGCCCAACCCTAGCTTGAATTAAGAATGTTGGATCCAAAAAATGCAGTGCTCAAAGTTGTTTAGAACRTTTGAGAAAATCTTTGGTTGGTCAAATTCCAATCTGCAGATGAAATTACTGAGTGACTCATTGATGATAAGTGGTCTTTTCAGTTCTCAGCAATAATATCATGGTTTTGCGGTTTTCTAAAATCAAAAGTACACCCTAATTTATGAGTCTGAAAGCACAGAAACAATAACATGTTCTTTCGTTTACCAGAAACTGACTTGTTTATTTGCTCAACAGTTCTGCCTAGAGACTGCTATGAGATGCTAATGACATCTTCAGGCCAGGCCAGGGATGGGGTTTACCTGATCCGACCACACAACTCCSCCATTGTGGCCTACTGTGCCATGCAGGAGGGAGGCTGGACCGTGGTGCAGCACATCACGGTCAACAGCAGCGTTGACTTTGATCGCACCTGGGATGAGTACAAAAATGGTTTTGGAGACGTCAATGGGGACCACTGGCTGGGGAACAAGCACCTCCATCAGCTCACCCGCGGTCCTGCCCTCTACAAGCTGGGAGTAAAACTTGTAGACCAGGATGCCGTCACTAAGCTGGGGGAGTATGATCCTTTCCTGGTGGAGGATGAATCAACAGCGTACAGGCTGAGGCTGGGGTTGTTCCAGGGCACGGCTGTGGACGCTCTGACATTAGACACCGAGAATTACCTTCACGACAACCAGAAATTCACCACTAAGGACCGAGACAATGACAATTACTTCCAAAACTGTGCCAAGCTGGAGTTCCAGGGCGTGCCGGGAGGGGGTTGGTGGTACGACGCYTGTGCTGGTGCCAATTTAAATCGCAGGAATGTGATTTACTGGCAAAAGGACTGCAACAAGGAACACCTCTGCAAGTACGCATGGATGATGGTGAGACCTTCAGACACAGTTAAAGTGATTTACAGTGGAGACGGCAAGGATGAGCTATAAACACATCATTCTCGAGGAGTCCAATATTCCCATCCAACATACCTGGTGACCTTCTGAATCTTCCAATTCATCACATTTTATTCTGAAATTATTGTACATGACCACAAAATAATGAAAAAAAAAAGTTTTCACAAGCTTGAAAAGCAATATAAAACTGTCAGTATACCCAAACATCTCCACCRTCCTCAGATTGGACGTCTTCTCGTTTTTCACAGTTACCCAATAAAAGTGTTCACAACATGTTAGCTTATACTTACAGGAAGAAAAAACAATCTCACATTATGTTACAAATTTGCCAGAAGATATGATGACATATTTAACAGTATTTCAGAGAAAACAAATACTTTTTTTTTGATACACAAGAAAAAATGTATCCTGAGAGTGAAAAGTAATGGAGAGGTTTTTGCAAAAATACAGTTAAATCCTCCAATTATCCTCCTGGTGTAAACATAGACAAGTTAGAGTGATTTAAAGGTTCTTCCTTGTACTGTTGAAAGCTGATGCATCATCACAATGACTGTAAGCAATCTAACTGTTAGACAGTCATTGATAAAGGCTTCAGTGATCATCAAGTATAACTCTTCAACTACAAAGCTAWAGGATGACATGGACAATTTTAGCCCTTCAAAATAGAACATTTTGAAAACTCAAAAAAGAAACTGATCTGAATTTGCTATCACATTAGGGACGTAAGAGTAGAGGTTTGAATACAAATGTGGTACAATAATAATTAGTGGGAATACGCACGCAATGCCTAAATTAGATCTGAAATACTGGTACTTTGAACTATTTCCAAACCTATGTACAATGTCAGATATTATATTGTATAAAGAAAGTGTATATTTCTACTTTTGCGAGATTTAGCAGCAATTTATTTTAAACTACAACAGAACTACTGATTTAGGAGCAACACTGTAAGACGTAGGATCTCAGTTCGGTTCAGTCATTTATAAACACTAGTTCATGTCAGCTTGGAGCTAACTGCAGGGTTCTGTCCGTACCAGTACAGCTTCTCCTCAATTCTTTTCTTCTTCCACTGGCAGAGCAGCAGCATGCGGAAAGTCTTTTGGAAATTCTTGTTGCAAAGAGCATAGCACATGGGGTTGACCGTGCTGTTGACATAGCACAGCCAGTAGCCCAGGTGCCAAAGGGAAAGGGGGATGCAGTCCGAGCAGAAGGTTGAAATCAGCACCATAATGTTGTAAGGGGTCCACGTTAGGATGAAAGCCAGCAAGATGGCGCTGAGAGTCTGCGCTGCTTTCTTTTCCTTGATCAGCACCATTCTCTTTCTCTTGGTGATCTGGTTCTTCAGGGAAGTGTCCATGGTTTTGGACGTCGAGGAGGTGGATGGAGCACTCATGGATTCGGCTGAGGAGAACGCTGATGACATCATTTTGGTGTCGCCGTTCTTGCTTTGGTGTTCCACGTGAGCATCTTTGGCCACAGGTTTGAATTTGTAGGACACGCACTTGCTGCTCCTCTGAGAGCTGTTTTTCGGTGGCGACTGGAAGAAGGTGTCTTCGTCATAGCTGCTGAGATGCTCGCTCTCGTTGCCCACYTTGTTTTTGCTGGCGTCACAAGCCCGGTTCCTGAAGGAGGTCTTGAGGCCTCCTGGAGACACCGGCCTTTCCTCGTCCTCAGAGGAGGCATAGCTGTTGAAGGTGGTCAGCTGACCGGCTTTGGACCACTCATCACTGGTGGAGGTGGCTGATTTGGCATTGCTCCTGCTGGACGATGACCAGGAGGCTTGGTTCTGATCATGTGACGCTGACCTTAGCTTACAACTGAAGCAGGATCTGATGATAGTTTTCTGTGGTTGAATCTCACCAGAGTCCGTCGAATAGTTGACCCCTTGAAGTTCTGCCAGATCCTTGGTCCTYTTCTCAGTCTCCTTGTAGATTCGACAGTAGAGGATTGTCATAACGGACACAGGGATGTAAAAGGCAGCTATCGCTGTTCCAAATGTGATCACAGGCTCTGAGAAAAACTGGATCTGGCATTGCCTCTCAGGAACTGTCCTTTTTCCAACAAAGTATTGCCAGCAAAGAATTGGCGGCGCCCACAGGATCAGGGACACCAGCCAAGCCAAACCTATCATGATTCCAGCCCGTTTGGGAGTCCGTTTGGCCCTGTAAGTCAGAGGCCTCGTGATGGAGAAATATCTATCAAAACTGATCACCAGCAGGTTCATGACTGAGGCGTTGCTGGCTACATAGTCCAGGGCCAACCACAGGTCGCAGGCAAGGTTCCCTAAGGCCCAGTAGCCCATCAGTATGTAAGAGGTGTACAGATTCATAGAGAAAACACCTATGATGAGGTCAGCAGCTGCCAGACTCAGCAGGTAATAATTGTTCACCGTCTTCAGTTGGCTGTTGACTTTAAAGGAGAGCATCACAAGAACGTTTCCCACGATGGTAATGAGGCTGACTATAGCTGACACAGTGGCGATGGTGATTACCTCCCAGAGACTGTGAGTGACCAGATGAACATCCATCGCGGTGGTGTTCATTGTGGAGTTGAGTACATTTTCTCCTTCCATGGTCTTTTATGTTTTCTACTGGCATCCATTCATCACAAGCGTGTTTAAATTAGATCTTTTCCAGCAAGGTTATCTGAAAAAAAGAAAGAAAGAAATAAAGAAAAGTTACTCTTTCTTCTGCTAAAAGAAGGCATCAGTTCAGGATTTTGATTATGAAAATGTCAAACATCAAAAGAAAATAGAAATAGGGCCCAAATATTATTATTAGTAATAATAATCTGTTCATTCACTTTGCAGCTTTTCAGACTGATGTGTTCAAATTAAGAGTTCATGTTGAAAATGTTAATAAAAATGTATTTTGTGATTTTTAATATTTTTCAAAATATGCAAAAAAAAAGTGATAAACCCAGGTTGAAGGTCTTGTGCATCAGTAATTATTCAGTATTAATGTCCCTTCAGCACTGAAAATGTGCAAGACAATGTTGTCTAATCTCTTGTGTGGGCAAAGCCCTTAAACAAAATAAATAAATAAATAAATAAATAAAAGCAAAGTCTAACTGAACAAACTGCACTCCTCATGTAGAAAACAAGACTTTTAGCTGTAGTTGTTTGTGTGTTTTTTTTTTCAGGATTTTTTTCATTTGAGAAGTGTAAATGCTAATTAGCTATGAAAATAATATTTATAGGGGAAAATAAAGTGTTTTTCTTTTAGTGAATTTTAGGCTGTACACCAAAGTAACATTTTGTCATGATTTCTTTTATGTATTTAAATAAATGGCTTTAAAGGTTTTATGTGTGGAAGGTTTCAAAACGCAGTACACTCAGACACATTTGTCAGGAAAACAACTATTTGGTGTCTGCAGATGGGTTAGTTGGCCACTCAAGAAAGTTGACCATTCTGTACATTAAGTGGCTTTAACACCTGAAGCAGCAGAGCAATAACATAACACTTGCATTTTCCCTCTGACATCAATAGATGGCACCAGACGTGTACATATGTGGAAACTTGGAGCACATAATTAAAACTAGCAGTGATGTGAAACCACATTTAATTGTACCCTAAAAACATGTACAATAGGTTGCCTTCAGGCCCAGGCTTCTCTTGAAAAAGACATCTGAGATCTCAACGGGACTTGCCTGCTTAAATAACGGTAAATAAATACTCTGACCAGTGGTCCATGACATTTTTTTTAAGTTTAAGTTTTTATTTATTTATAAAGCACCCTTCATACTAAAAGCAGCTCAAGGTGCTGKACAAAATTATGCACAATAAACAAACCCATAAAAAAAACAATATACCCCCCAAGAAAGAAAAAAATGTAGTGATCAGGAAAGATACAGTTCAAGGAATACAGCAAAAACATGTCTTAAGCCTGTTCTTAAAAACAGCAACACTCTCTGCAGCCCTCATTCTCAGGCAGACCGTTCAACAGATGAGGGCCATAGTACTGAAAAGAAGCCTCTCTGTAAGTGTGTTCTGACTCTTGTAACTGTTAATAGTCCAGTGCCAGAGGACCTTRGGGTCAGTRGCGGTTCATAGGGTAGTAACAGTTCAGCCAGWCAAGATGGCGCAAGACCGTTAAGACATTTAAAAACCAATAAAAGARCCCTAAAATCAATTATATGATGTAGGAAGCCAGTGCAACAATTTTAAAACAGGTGTAATATGATTAACAGACATACTGAGAGACACAGGCAAAAAATACTATTCAATTATCCTCAGCTTTCTCCTTTGGAGGCAGGCGATCAAAGGCATCGTGTCAAGTTCCTCATCCATCCATCCATCCATCCATCCATCCATCCATCCATCCATCCATCCATCCATCCATCCATCCGTCCATCCATCCATCTATCCAGTTTGCAATATCTGAAATACTGGTTAGGCAAAAGGCACTATGCAGTGGCGGATCTAGGATTTTTCTGCATAAGGGGCCATCAAGGGGCCACAATATTCATAGAGGGGCCAAGTATTTGTTCAACATCCTGGCACACAAATCCCTTGTTTTGATAAGGTGTGTACATTTAACCAGTCACACATGTTCAAACACTTGGAAAGTGATGTGGTGTAAAAAAGAGCTTGTACAGTAAATTCTCTTCATCTATTTTACATTCATTTTTATTGTAAAAAAATTAAATACTCTCAAACACAGCATGTGAGAAAATCCAGTCATCATTTGTCAGTTGAAAGAGTTTTTACAGGATTGTTCAAACTTTCTTAAGAAAAGAAGAAGACTTCTCTGCTTGATTCATGCTGGATTTTAATATTTGACTCAATAGCGCCACTAGTGTTTGGACATGGATCTGCATCCATCATTATCTCTCTCAGGCAAAGGACAGATGAGTGACATGACAGGGGCACTTTGAGGGGCCAATCAGATTTCAGCTGGGGCCAATGCCTCTGTGGCCCCGCCCCTAGAACCACCCCTGGCACTGTGGATATCTTAAATATTCATTTTGAACAGAATGAATGGAATTAACTGGATTGCCAAATGTTCTCTTACTAGTGAAGGAGAGGCTATTCATGTCAAACGGGACATGGCTCAAAAACAAGCCAACAGGATGGAATGTCTATAATGATTTGATTTTTGAAATGAAATGAAATGAAATTTATTTATTCGAACATGATACAATATAAAAATAAAATAGTGCACAGTAACAAGAAGTGCATAAAAAAGAAAAAAGAAGAAAAAAATACAGATTTTTGTTTCAGTTAACATATCATGCTCAAAGAAATTTCATTACAGACATCTAAAAAATAATATGCTGGGAGACTTTTTTCCCTTTTTTTGTCTTGGAAGTTACAAACTATCACCTTATCACCTGTGCAAATGATCCTCTATGTGTGTAAAAGGTGTAAATTGTGTGTTGCACTGTGTTGCAGTTAATCAGCTGGAACTTTCCAAAGACTTTTCACACCCTCAGGGAAAACCTCAACCCTCTGAGCAGCATGACATCACTTTCATCCAAGGTTTAAACTGAGACACTTTCACTGCTGCGTTTAAACCCACCATCTCCATTCTGTTTATGACCTTTCAAGCTCCAAGAATGATTGAAAATAACCAATGTAACAGCAGTTCCATTATTTGGAGCAGACTTTATGAGGCTCTCATGGAAGAAGAATGATCTCAGTCTCATCTGTCCTGAGAAAATCCTCCATGTAGGTGACATGGCTTCACACATTGTCTCTTTAAAAGTCAACAAGCACCATGTAGAGGAAATTGGCTCTCAGACACAGCTTACAAACAAACATTCACATCCTTGTTGAGCGACCTTGGTCACTTCCTCGGTAAACAGCGCTGCCTCGTCGTTGGAGTGTTTAATCAAAACTCTGCAGGAAGAAACTGTCAATTATGACAGCTTCAGAGAACAGTTTGCCGAATAATTGCTCAGGTACAAAAACCCAAACAGGTCTCTCAAAATAACTCTGGTACTCATGAGTGATGTGTCACTTTTCATCTCAACAACAACAAAAAAAAGTACTTCAGCTGAAGCCGGAAAAACAAATTTGAGTTGTTTTCCTGAACCATGAAACCAAATATAAAAAGGTTTGCCCGAACTGTATCAAATAGTGCAGTTTGGAGGTATTTACTCCAGCGACATTCCAGATACACCAAAATGCAAAGTTGAAATGAGGGCACGCACTTAAWGTAAACAAAGCGTATCTGTCTGCACACTTTACTCAGCAAATCTGAGAGTTAATATGTACAAAAACATCGAAATTGTGAAACCTTGTGATTATGAACATCTTTTCTATGAATATCATTGACCTACGGTATTTTTAGTTACTTTGTGTTTCCGTAATTAAACAGAGGTGGTAGTTGGCATCCATTAACAAAATTTGTTTAGAGATCTTATCACTGATATGAGAAATATGTGCATTTGGTTATTTCATTTTTACCAGTCGTTATGACATCGTCATGAGATTTTACTTTCCTGTATGGAGTCATTGTTGAGAACCAGTTAAAATCATTAGTGGAAAGAAACCTTACTGACCCAGTTAAGAAAGCAGAGTCTTCTTCATTACCTATATATCCAAATATATCAAATTTCCCTCCTGCGTTAGCGCAGTATGCATAAGTAATGGTAACTGATCGCATAGTTAACAACGCACCATTCTGTGAGTGAGGACAGGTTGTGGAGCACAAATCTGTCCTGAGATCCATGCTGAGTGCTGAAAGCTGGTTTCGGATTCATTGGCACCTGGCCAACATTGCTCCTGTCCTCTCCTGTCCTGTTGCACCACACGATGCTCCTCATCATGCAGGCTTCAACACAGCTCTGCACTGTTAAAATCCCGTGTTAGTGTTGGTGTTATCTCAGCARACCCCAGGTAAATAAAGACAGAATTGAGCATCAGAAGAAGGTGGTGATAACAACAAAGAGGCGAGTCAAGGCAAAGGAGCCAAAAGATGACATATGTGCTGGTGTGGTGAGCATGAATGACGCAACCCAGAGCTCATTGGCATGATAATTTGAGGCTCCTGTAGTCAGAGCACTGACCCATGGTTTAAAAAGTCAGCACATGCAGTGTTCTGGAAAAATAGATTTGTGCAAGTGTCCTCTCTGGTGAAAAAAAAAAAAAAAACGGAAAAAAACTGCTGTGAAAAAAACATTGACAATAAACAAGTAAACAGCTTTTGTTTTTAAATCGTTTTTACGCTCGACGGCTCTTATTAGCTGGCTCAAATTAGATCTTTGATGAGGAATAATGAATAAGATTATTAGATGAATATTATGATCYGCTTACAGATGCCACAGTGGATTTGGCATCAGCTGAAGGGAATAAAACAACAAAGCCTCCAGGAGTTTTGTTTTCTGGGCGACTACGTTTCATTAATGCCCCATCGTCTGGATAACGGATAAACGTATTTGGGGKTTTTGTGTTCTTATAAATAAGAATCTGTACACTCCTATTTTCATTTGTAATTTTTTTCAGTTTGTTCTCAAATGTTTCTCCAAGCTGATAACATATAACTACAAAACAAATACAAACATCAATTGTTGGCTCCGTATTTCAGCTCGACAACTCCCAAGTTCAGAGCTTTTAATCAAAACTCCTCTTTTAACTCAGTCTGATGCTGTTTTTCTTTTTCTTTTTCCAGAGCCACCTAATCATTTCTGCTTTGTGACATCTACTTCTAGGACATTTTTTCTCTTTCAAGAGAACCAACCTTTCAACATTTATTGTAGCACCTCAAAAGATCCGTTGGGGCTGTGGGGGGACTCGTTAAAATCACGCTCCACTGCTTAATCCCTTTCTGTATTGTCATTTCCAGTTAATCAACGGAGGAGAGGAAGGGATGTGAGACTGTGCAGTTTAGAAAAAATATATATTAATTGCTTTCCTGGAAGAAGACGTAATATTTCACAAGAATGCTGAATAAAATAAAAATAAAAAATAACAAGACACATTTAGATTTCACATTACATCAAATGTTTCAGGGATTTCGAAATATTTATAACTGAATGTGTCATAAACTGKGTGTGCTGCTGACAGAATAGGAGTGTGTAAAAGGTGGGTGAAGGTCATGTGCAACATGCTTGATGAAATAAATTAGCAAATATTTAGTCTTAAATGTACGAAACCACTACATTTTTCAGGGGAGTTTTTATGGAAGAATCTGTCTCAATAGAAACGTGCTGATTAGTGTGTGTTAAGTCTTCCACAGAGACACAGTTTTTTTTGAGAGCACGTCTTCCGTTGTGTTCATTAGTGTAAAAGACTTCATTAAATATACATGCTGAGAYCTCTCAGATATGCACTTGTGCACACATCCCGTCCTTCCCACTCGAATCCAGGTCATGCCGTTGTRCATTAATCAAAAAGCTCACGCTCAATCAGTCGGTATTCTCCTGAGACTGAACAAGTCACTGATGTAAAGTGAGAAAAACAAAGATGAACTTACTCACTGTTGACTTAGATCCGATCTCACAGGCTTCTGGTAAGTCAGATGTTGTCTCTCAGTGGGAGAAAAGTTCATCGTTAATCCCTTTGTTTTSCCTGAGAAGCTCGTGGGTCAAGTGTGGCACTAAGGAACTGGATCAAAACACATTTGAAGAGAAGAAAACCTGCTGACTTGWCCCTCACATGCCAGAAGGAATCAGTCTCTGGGGCAGAGGGAGAGGATGGAGGGAAGGATGGAGCCCAGAAAGCTTCAGACATGCCTGCGTAAGAAGAGCATCATTCCCCTCTAGGCTGCAAAACTGCTATCATTTGTCCAAATGTGAAAATATCCTCAAGTTGCCGTCCACAGACGGAAGATGATTCARCTCAGGAGCCAACGGAAGCGGACAGGAGAGAACTTTCCCTCAGTGTGAGCAGAGTGTACGAGAACCGTGCTGCCTCTCAGGCAAGTTGAAGCAGAATGTCGCCGAGAGGCAGCCTGAGCCAAGTCACTGCTGCTGCAACAACTCAGGCTGACACACACAGATGTAGCTGACGCTCGGAAGCTGGGAGGAGAAATTCCCATAGGGTTGAATGGTTCATCGTGTTTCGGCACAGTGAGCATGCAGCGTAAACTGAAGAGGGTGGAGGGGGTGGCGTTTTGTAAGGCATGGGGGGGGGCAGGAGGCGAAAGTGTGTGGAAGCGGCACTGTGGGTGGTGCTCGGTTGAGACCAGTTGAGCCAAATCCTGGAATGTGTTTCTGTGCGTGAAGAAGAGAGCCTGATTATCACCACTCGCAGCTCTCTGAGTTGTGCAGTGCTGTGTGGCCAAACTCGTCTGCACTACGCGGCTGCTGTCTTTGTGTTCTCGTGTGGAGAGCTGACAGATGTTTAATTCACTGAAACCCGTGTGCCTGGATTTGAGTCACTGTGTGTTTGAGTGGTCTTTGGTGTAAAGTCTTAATACCGCTTTTAATCCAGATGATGGGTGCTGATCTGAGCCACGAGTTCCCATCTGAGGCACAAGATAAATATTAATAAAATCATTAATAAAAAAATGAAATATCAGAATCTGTACCTTAACAGTCTTTGTTTCATCGGTGGGTAAAAACGGTGTGGTTTCTGCAGCTGTGGCGGAGTGGTTAGGGGAGTCGTTCTGTAACCAGAGGGTTGACGGTTTGATYGCCCATTCCAGCCGTCTCAGTCGTTGTGTCCTTGGGCAAGACACGCCCACCTTGCCTACTTATGATAGTCAGAGGGTCAGGGCGCCAGTGCCTGGCAGCCGTCAGTGTGCCCCAGTGCAGCTGTGGCTACAATGTAGCTTACCATCATCATTGTGCGAATGTGTATGAATGGCTGTAAGTGTAAAGGTTCATGCTTTTGCACCCTCACCAGCAGTGGAGGTGTTTATAATTGGCGTTTACGTAGTGTATTTCTCTAAAATGACACGTGGAAGTACACTTTGTAAATTGTGAAAATGCTGTAAGTAGGAGAACAAAAGCTTGACAGACAAACAAACTATTTGAATGGCGCACGATGTGCCTACAAAAATTTGCAGGTGCACAAACACACACAGGGGCAGGGACGGTGCAATTGCATCACTTTTGGTGCATGCACCTTCGCACCCGGCACGACGCTTCAGCTATAAACCTAGCTTAAAGCGCTTTGGGGTCCGACTGGGCTTAAAGCACTGTATAATTTCAGACTGTTTTACAATTTAAACGTTTCCAGACATTTCCAGATGCTACTGGGGGCTTTTTTTTAAACCAGGGTGTCAAATGACTTCGTCCGGTTTTTGCCTTTAGCATGACACATTAAAATAAAATAAAATAAAATAAAATAAAATAAAATAAAATAAAATAAAATAAAACTGTGGCTCTAACATTGTTTGTTTGGGGGTTTCTCTTTCTTTTTGATTCTTGAACCAGGAGTATAAGTGGTTGACACTGTTTACATAAAAGACTGAAGACTTTCCTTTTTGATAAAGGCTATTAGGCTTTTGTTTCCCGAGTTATTCTTTAGTTATGCTGCTATAGGCTTAGACTGTTGGAGGACAAACTGAACAMATTTTCCCACTCTGCTGMTGTCTTTAGTCCCTTTCCTTTATGTTTGTTGTAATTATTTCTATCTATAAAGTGTTTTCTTTGTCTCTCCTCTAGAGGAAAATACACCTGGACCAGTCCTTCWGTGTTTCTCTCTTTCCTATCCCCCCAAAACCCAGCTGGTCGAGGCAGATGGCCACCTGTCCTGAGCCTGGTTCTGGTTCTGATGGAGGTTTCTTCTTGTTAAAAAAAGGAGTTCTTTCTTTCCACTGTCGCCAATGTGTTGCTCAGGATGGGAGACTGTGATGAAGTAAAGATTCAACACAATCTGCTGACCTCTTTAGATTTATTGTTTTTGTACAGTGCTTTGAGATGCAATGTTTTGTGGCTTGGCACCACATAAATAAACTGGATTGCATATTTTTTATTTCAATCTAAAGATGCAGCAATTGACAAAAAAAAAGGCAAAAAAGTAAAACACTTTGCTTCACCTTTATAACTGAAAAAGATAATCAATAAAGAACATTTAGTGATGACAAGATAATGAGCTTGAACACAGACTGTGGAGTTGTCCTTTGCCCCCTAAGAGCAGTAAAAGCTGATTGGTTAATAAAACACGTGGCCATCTCTCCACACAAAGCCATTTGTCATCATTCAGATCTCCCACTGGAATGATTTTGCTACYAGATGAAAAGCTATACGGTCGTGCCATCAGGATTAATGCCTGCSATGAAAATCCCACTCCGTCTGTCCAGCAGAGCCCCATATATCCCCCCAGTCCCCTCCCTCCACCCTGCGTACCTGACCTGCTGATCTAATGCCATTTCCAGGCGGGGGGCCAGAACGCAAACACCTGGCTCATCACTGCTGTTGAACTGCTGACCTGTACGCGGTTTACAGTGTCCCTGTGTATTTTTTTTTTATGTGATGCAATCAGAAATTATCACCCAGACATAAATGTGCAGCTGTGCCACAGCTCCGGATGGTTTATCGTATTGATTAGTTTTGCTCAGCGGTGTTCATCTATGTGAACAATGAAGCCAAAAAACAAGGGTTTTGGTGACGTGCCTCATTGTTCTGTTCCAGCGCACATTCRCATCAGCCATGCTGCCATTCGGTCACCCTTCTCAGCAACCGTCTGCATCCTGAAGGCGTGGCTGTTTGTCCACAGGTCCCTGTCAGATCCCTGCATGCCTGACAGTGAGACGGGATGGGGGGGGGGGGGGGACAAAATCACAGCCAGAGATGAATTGCATCTGTCCGCAATCTATAGGGGTTTGCTTATCTGCTGACCCAATTGTGCACCCATATGCTAGAAAAAAAAAGAAAGAAAAAAAGAGAAGATGAAAAAAAAYCTGCCTCATCAAATAAAGGAACCGTTTTAATTTGATTTTTTCTTTCCCTTTTCTCCTTATTAAAGTGTCGGCGCTCAGTTGGAGAGGATCCGTGGACTGAATCGTGACTAAATACGCTTCTTTTGCTTGAAATTTGGTCTCTATTATTAGTCAAATCAAAGACCTGCCTTGCTATAAACAGAAAATATCCAGCAGAGTAATGATCAATAGCTGACTTTGGGCCCTTTTTTTAATCTACTTGTTCACTGCGTTTGTGTCTCGCCACAGTGGCTAAAAGCATTGACTCTTGTGATGTCCGTCTTTCCACGAGGCTTTGATGTGCTACAAATGTTTGTTTCTCATCAGGCCTGCCTTTGCGCATGTGTGTGCGTGGGGTTGTGTGTCCCTCTGGTCTAGAGCAACAACTTGCTTTTTGACATAATGATTTGGCTTCATTCTGCACTGTTTCAGTGGATTTACAAGTCCCCCTGCTGCGAGCCTTGCTTTTATCCCCTTGTACAACAGCCTGGCTTGTTTGGCTTGCTACACACAAAAACATGCACAAGTTTTATCTTTTTTTTTTCAAATAATTTACTGCAGYATTTAGGACATTTAGATGTTAATATTTGATCACAGCTGTTAATATCGACAGACTTA
Source organism: Austrofundulus limnaeus (assembly GCF_001266775.1). Classification (NCBI taxonomy): domain Eukaryota; kingdom Metazoa; phylum Chordata; class Actinopteri; order Cyprinodontiformes; family Rivulidae; genus Austrofundulus; species Austrofundulus limnaeus. Next base: position 5,161,132 of record NW_013952404.1, on the reverse strand, counting down.
CAAAAAAATTGGCTTCTAAAAAAAGCACCTGCGACGCTCAGAACACCTATTTTTATCAACCAGTCAACCGGTGCTTGATGGCATTTGAGCTSTTCCTCGCTGCAATGCAACTTTAATGCTGCCTCGACTGAGCTGAATAGGTGGTAAACAGCTCTGATGGAGTCATCATTGTGAAMCATTAGGTTTCTATTCCAGTCAAGACATCCTATACTCCTCAGTCACACCAACAACAACAATCTTGTCTGGACGGACGCAGAGAAATCCCATGAAGGTGACGACAAATTTRTATGGGTGTGTATGCGTTTTCTAGAATTTTTAGGTTCTGCTTCACATCAAAATGTATTAAACAACATTCATTAGTTCAACAACAACAAAGAAAGACGATCATCCATCAGGACCGCCCCTTGTTTCCTGTCTTATTTGTGGTGTTTATGAACGGGATCTCAAGGCGTGTGTCCAGTTTCTGAACCTCAGAGGCCGGATCTTTACTTTATGCAGATGATGTGATTCTGGTGGTGTTTTCAAGCCGTGGCATTTAATGCAGAGTGGGGCTGTTTGCAGCTGAAATGCTCCGTCTGGGATGGAGATGAGTCGCTGCTTGAAGTAAAGGAGTTTGTCRTGGTGTCTTGTTCAGAACTGACGATAGGCTTAAGTGAGCCTCGTCTGCACTGGTTCATCGTGACAAACACGAATCTGAAGCAAAAGGCAAAACTCTCAGTTTACTGGTCCGTCTCTCATCAGTTGTCCCAAACTGTTTCACTTTGGATTTGGGTCATGGTAAAGAAAATACGATATTTCCAAAATAAAATTCTTATTGATGGYGATGGAGTTCAGCCTAGAAGAGACAGGATGGAAAGCTCTAAATACAATCTCATGAGAACACAAAGCTAAAACATACCTTGTTAGATGAGAAAAGCTGATAGAATCTGTATTATTGTGAMTTTTACCTGAGTCAGGAGTTTTGGATTCTTAAATTYAACCAGGGACCCTCCCTCGCCTGCTGCCCAGCAAGCAACGCACCCGACCTTGACGATCCTCCCTACAGGTGGGTCCACATCAAAAACACATCAGTTAAAGTGGTTCGGGCATCTGATTAAGATGACTCCTGGATGCCTCCTTTTAGGGTGTATTCAGACCAGGAAAGTCCTTTGGTCCAATTGTTTGGTCCGGACCAAAAATGGATTTTTTTTTTCTTTTGGTGCGGTTTGCATTCACATTGTGCTTTTTTGCAAATGAACTATAACTTRTAAACAAAGCCACGAGTGTGACGATCATTGCTCCCATTGGACAAAAAAAGGACGGGGGCGGGACTGAGCCACAGACCCAGAAGAAAACAAGGAAGTCCTGCATGCTGCGGTTCTGATGCGCACATTTTTGCTGATAGTACAACTGCAATAGCATTTAAAATGTAGGAAGCAGCTAATTTAATGGTGGTTCCGTGATGATATTCTAATTTTGGAGTGGCATCAGTAAATGTGTCCCGCAACCCAAAGGAGACGAGGTGCGCTGCGTGTTCTGACCCACAACATGTCGGCAGTAGAGCTGCTAACAGGAGACGACGAAACAGGTATGTTTTCAGTTTATTTAGCTTAGCAAAGGTGGCCTGTGAAGTCCAAAAAGGTGCATGTTTAATGCAGTTGGTTCGGTTAGAGTCCGGTCTGTATTCACACCAGAAGCAAACTGAAGTGAACCGCATCAGAGTTCGTTTGGAAGCGGACCGAGTCCACCTCAAAAAACAGGTCTCGGTCCGGTTGTTTGATCCGCACCAGAGTTTGCATGAGTGTATTCACACCTGCACAAAAGGTCCGGACCAACGCTGGAAACGAACTCTGGTTCGTTTAAAGCGGAGCAAATTATCAGGTCTGAATACGACCTTAGAGGTGTTCCAGGCATGTCCCACTGGTAGGAGGCTCCGGGGAAGACCCAAAACTCACTGGAGGGATTATGTACTCTCTCTGGCCTTGGAACGCCTCGGGGTCCCTCTGGACGGGCTGGAAATTGTCGCTGGGGAGAGGGAGGTCTGGGTCTCCCCAACTACAAATAAGCATCAGTTTGAAACAACAGTGCTCCTTTGAATTAAAGTGTCTTGAGTTGATATTTTCTCCACAGTCTTGTTTAAACTGAAAGAGGCAGACGTTTTCTTTTTCTCGACAATCTAAAACTGTGGAAGGAGATAACATTTTCTATGAAAATAAAAAGTTTTATACTTTTTTTAACAGTTCTTTTTATCTAAAAGGTTTGCAGTAGTTAACGGAGCTGKAAGTGTTCACGCCTGTCCAGCATGTTGATTACAACAAAAATACAGATGACTGCACCCCTTTCACCCGTTCCACAAGAAAATTAATAAGAAATCAAAGCTGCGTTCGGCTTTTTCGCCCCTTTTCTTCCACACCACAGGCTCAAACACAGAATCAGTGTTGTCCTTGTGTGCGCAGGTGTGTGTGTGCGACACGTGTGTGCACTTCTGTGCATACTGACGCAGCTGCTGATGGGGACAAGATGTCCCAAACYCCTTTTGTATCAAAACATTCTGTCACCATTTTTTCTAAATACTGGTCACTTAAAACGTGTCAAGGTCTGAAACAAGTTTCTACTTCTCTGTCCTCACTCTGCTATATGTGGTTGGTTGCAAGACCCTCTCTATCTTTTAATTACTGTTATTAAAGACCTCCAGCTGAGCATTGTGGTAAAAAATGGAAAAAAATCCTCAATTAGAGTCACGCCATCCCGACCTCCCAACAACTCACCCTGTTAAATGGAGGAGACATTCCGAATGGGCAGCTCCTCCATTAAATTGTCTTTATTTTCTACTTTTTGTCCAGGGAAACCTTTTCCTTTTAGTTTAACTCTCTAATAGTCTGCAACTATCACCCGAGATTACATGAATTCCTACATTCATCCTCAAGACTTTGTTCCCATTCACACGCACTGTTATCTTTTAAGAAAGGGTTTGCTTTGTCCCAAGGTTTTGTATCTTTTAGGCTATGATGAAAAGTCCGTGAGCCACAGGGTTTCTACTTACTTTATGAGATATGATGGTTTTTCACTGCAGGCAGTGGAGCTTTGTTATAATCTGTTTGGAGGCACAAAATTGTGCTCAACCGGCTATTTTCATGTACTATTGAAGACTTCACTGTAAATTTGTTGTCAATGTTTCCATCAGATGATTCCAGCAAATGTGACAATGACACGTTCTTAAATATTTTAGGCTAATTTACTGTTATGTTTTTATTTTTTAATGCAGTTTTAGGTTCCAAAAGCAAAACATTCAGCAGAATGCATGCATGGTCAGGCTTTTGTTATGCCTCTTTTGGTTTTTACAGCTTGTCAACACTTTTTATACTCAACTAAAAATCTTTATTTTTTTCTAAATTTTTTTTTCACTTCTTTCATCACAGGACTTTTGAGATGTTATCTTGCAATTTCACATCAAATTTAAGCAAAAATGTCTGTAAAACTGACTGATTTGTGGCCATTTTTGTGTTTTTTAGGTCATTTGAAGCAGGTTCCATCTTGAAGCAGGTTCATTCTAAAAGCTAATCAGTTGGAGATGAGTACTTACCAATCTGTTTCATAAAATATCTAGTGGTTCATGGGATACTATGATAACAGTTACACACACACAAATGGGCCAAAACACATTCGCTTTTGCCTTTCAGTGGTGGGCGATAACAAGATAGCAAAAAACAAGTTAAAGCTCCCTTTTTGTACGTTTAAGCTCGTRTCAGTTAAATCTTTTTTTTTTCTCTCTAGTTGTGCACAAAAAGAACTGAATCGTTCACTTTTGTCTCAGATTAAAACAACATAAATGGTTGCTTCAAAGAGCAAACCCATCTTTGCTGTGAAAATAAGGGGACACACATCACATCACATCAAAGGGCGTCTGCATCGGCTCCTCGCTGGTGAATCAAAAGCCTCTGTTGAGCAAAGACAACGGCCTCTGCTTTCTTTGAGATAAAACCTGTGTGTGTGTGTGTGTGTGTGTGTGTGTGTGTGTGTGTGTGTGTGTGTGTGTGTGTGT
>NW_013952404.1:5153482-5154804 GCF_001266775.1 Austrofundulus limnaeus | reverse complement strand
GTGTGTGTGTGTGTGTGTGTGTGTGTGTGTGTGTGTGTGTGTGGTCTTAAAGACCCTATGAGATCCTGCTCCCAAAAACAGCACAACCCAGTTTAAAATGTTCAAATGTGGGTTTGAGTGAGAGAGTGGCTGCTGACCTGCAGGCCTAGTTCTTGAAATCACTCTTCCACCACTTACACAGAGGAAATCTGCTTATATGACTTGCTAATACCTGAGGAGAGATCTTTGTGTTTAAGAAGAAAAAAAAAGAAGCTGAAGCCATGGTGTTTTGTTAATCTGTGGCTATTCTTGTAATAKGTCTCAACATGAAAGGGTGATGCTCTTGGGGATTTTGCGTCCCTTTAAATATTTAAAAAAAAMCTGACAGACTGCTGCGCCAGCTGAAGTCAAAACGATGAGTCAGATGAAGAGCAGGCAGGAAGTGCAGCTGTCTAATTTAGCGTGCACAGGTACAGTTAGTTTAAAACTGATTCTGACCCAGATTGTTTTCCCTTCATAGAGTCTTCAGTGAGCTTTGAACAGAGGATGCTGTCCTCCCACAGTGTTTGCTACTTTCTCCTTCCTCATTTCCATATGGGTTTGTTTTGCTCTGTATATTTGGTGCTGGTCCACCCTCCACCTACTGCTGGCCCAAAAGGGCGGTCACAGAAAATCATCAAAATCAAGCTCCATTGTTGTATTTATTACACTCACTAACAAACATATTCCAGTGATGTTTTAGCAGAAAATTTAACGTTTTTGTTGAAGATGGACACTGAATTTRATTTTAGAATTAAAAATCATTCAGCTGTTTTGAAAACATTTTTGATTCATGGCAGAACGGTTGGTCTTACGGTCCTGTCACACTGTGATGTTTTAGACAACTCATGAAATGTTTTTTCCACTAAATTACTAGTTAAAGTTATATATTTAATCAATTTGTTAGCATTACACTATGTAGATGCCTAAAAGAAGTTTCCAGATGACTTTTTTTTAAAAGGGACAATATTATGTGTTTCTCAGGCATATACAGTGGGTAAAATAAGTATTGAACACGTCAACATTTTTCTCAGTAAATATATTACTAGAGGTGCTAATGACATGAAATTTTCACCAGATGTCTGTAACAACCCAAGTGATCCATATATACAAAGAAATCAAACCATAAATGTCCAGAAATGAAGTAATAATAATCTAGAATGGCACAGGGAAAAAAGTATTGAACACGTCAACATTTTTCTCAGTAAATATATTACTAGAGGTGCTAATGACATGAAATTTTCACCGGATGTCAGTAGCAACCCAAGTGATCCATATATACAAACTATTGAACACACTTACTG
>NW_013952404.1:5138168-5153347 GCF_001266775.1 Austrofundulus limnaeus | reverse complement strand
GAGTATAACATTATAACATGATATAAAACTCAAAAAAGTTGATTTTACATGATATTGCCCCTCCATCTTCAACGTAGATGTCTCCAAACATTTCATAAATTGGCATAAATTGTCTAAAATGTCATTGTGTGACAGATCATTTAGGAATATTAGAACCTGGCTGATTGGGCATTTTTCAACATAAGATGATTTTATTCTCAAATTCTGGCATGAAAGATGACAGGCAACATTCAGGGATAACTAAGTCTGAACAACAGTGAAGTTGTGTTTCTAAATTCTATCTAAAGAYCCCATCACACTATGACGTTTTAGACAACTTATGCCAAAAAATTAAAATTTTGTCCAGCACCATAGATATCAATGCTGAAAATGGGGTAATACAACTTACCAGAAGCCTCTTTTGGATGTATACATACTGTAATGTTAATGATTAGATTAAATATAAAATCTATATGAGGAATTTATTCATAGGTTTTCATAGGTTGGCTTAAGTTGTTCAAAATGTGGGCCTTAAATGTCAAAACGTCATCAGTCCTAAAAGGACCTACAGAACCAAGTCAAGTAAACTTCCACATGTGGATGATAAATTGATAAATTYAAATACAAATTGTGTAATCAGATAAAATTAGAAACATCATGAAACTGTCCTGGTTTGAAGTAATTTGAGACCCAAGGTGCCGACAGTYAATCCTGGACTTCAGATATTTCAAAAGTAAAGATTTATTTAGAAAAAAAAAATGGCTGACATGGCAGCAAATGGAAACCTACCTTGACTCTTAGTGATGAACACAAGCACAGCACCAGGACTGACACCTGTTGTGTACAATGCTGAACTGAGGAACAGACAAACCAACAGGGAAAATAAAGACCAGCTAAACCCAACACCTGTGCAGGGAGGGGCCAGGTGCAGGTGGGCGTGGCAGAGCAGAAACAGCAGAGCAGCAACACAGAATCAGAGAATAGACTAAGAACATGAATGTTACGAAAACTAAAAATTACAAGATACAAACAAAAGACACATTCCTAACAGAAAAATGTTCTCGCATAAACAAGTGATACAAACAGRACTACAGGAACCTATAGGATGCTTTTCACCACACTGCTGCCTTCAGGGCACTCATTACTTCACTCTTAACCCTTTCCCCCTCAAATTCCTGACATTTTCCCCCAAACAGAGGAAAAGGTCAAAAACATAGATCTTTCTTAAGGTGGACAATAGTTGACTAGCTTCAGCGTAAATATGGTACAGCTCCTGCACTGTTATGACCAAATGGAAATGTCAGACAACACAGCACATAAATCCATTGTGATTCACATCTTCGCCGACAAAGGAAGAATATTTTGCGTCCTGAGTGGTGACTCACTGATAATTTTGGTCTCATCTCCCTCTTTCTGTCACTTTCATTTTTTATCTTCCTCCCTCTCTCCGGATCTGTGTCCACCTTTCTTTCGGAAAGTGTTTCATGCCTGAATGAAAAGCATCTGCTTATCTTCATCCGTAACCTCATTGCCTGCGTCGTGTCCTGAAGATCTCTGAGAAATGGATTTTTTTTCCCCGTCAGAGTTTCAACTCATCTCTGTTCACCGCAATATAATGTACTGATGGGTAAAGAACCTGTTGGAAAAAATAAAAACATTTTCCAGACTGCCATGCAAAGGTTTGAGAAATTAATAAACGTTTAGAATTGGAAATAAACATTTTAATATGCTGTCACACAGACAAACGGGCCTCTGCATGCATTTCCTCCAGCTTTAAAACCAAAAATTGTCGATCTGAGTTGCATTTTTAGGAATCCAATCTGCTGGAAGAATCAAACTTTTGCGTATTTTAGTGACTTCCCAGCCACTGCAAACGCATGCGTGACCATTAGCGCCCACCCATAAACAAATAGTGATTGCAGCTGCAGAAACATCTGCCGGCTGGATTTATTATTGTGGTGTTGTTCCTGTGGTCAGAAGCATGTGTGCAGAGGCAAACTAAAGGTAGCATGACGGCTTTTGATGTTGGGTTCTTTTGTGTGTGAGACTTGTTTTTTTTTTTTTTTTGCTTTTAATGAGGCAACCTCCCTCATTATCGTGGCCCTGCGAGGCCCTGAAACAGCCACATGGTGGGACTGACTTCGCTCACTGTTCTGAAGCTGCAAATTACAGAAGCTTAGCCCCCGAATGAGAACAGAGGCCATCCTGGTCACCCTCTCTAATGGCACCCCGGGGACACAGACTTGTACCTACATGTATGTTTGGGTCAGGGTTTAATGGGCAGTTCTTTAGTCTGTTCAATGCTGCAGAAACATTAATATTTAAATGCACTATTTTTTTGCCCTTAATTACATGGAATTTCTGAAGCGTGTTGTGATACAAACATCGGGAGTCTTTGCTTTCTGTTGTCACTCCTTTCATTTGGTTTGGTGATGTGCTGCCACAGTTTGCAGGAAATAATTTTTTTCTCATCACCCAAGAATGTGGGCTGATCGCTGTTTTCACCTTCCAGAACAGCAGCACAGGCAAGCTGTGGTGGAAATGTCTCCGGCAGAATCAAATTACTGAGCTTCACAGTCTGTTTAATTCAAATTAACAGTATTTCATTACATATTCTGCACCTTAGCTTCTTTAATTGACCTTTTTTAAATGTGGCCGCACTTCATTTTTCAAATATGAAATTATCTCTCTAAAGCTGTTTTCTATAGAGTGTCCGTTTCCACCTCTTTTCACCGACACCTCAATTAACCCGGCTTTCTTTAAAGAATTGTTCCCAAACAAAAGATGCAACAAATGAATGACAGAACAGAGCCCGTCTCGCAGGTTTGCTTTCCTCACAACTAATTTGCTCTGTGGAACTCCCTTTCATAGGATAAGTGTGATAGATTAAGTTAATGAGGTGGAAAAAAAATTTCAAACAAAAGTTTTTTTTTTTTTGTGCGAAAACAGCACCGGTGCTCTGCCTGAATACAAAGCGTGCAGCTTTATTTAACTGTGTGTCACGGTTTGGACCCAGAATGCAGACAGACTGAAAGAAGCTTGGAGAAAATGAACTTGTTTTATTAAAATAAAAGAAAGTGCTGATGTGGCAGAATAAGGAGAGACGCATGGAACATGGAGGGGTTACAAAGAGCAAACTGTAATGAAAAATGTTATTGACATGAAATTCGTTATCTAATTTGCATCCAATAAAAACAGAATAACAACAAAACTCTCCTCAGCTGCTGCCTATAGGCACAAATAAATAATAAAGACTGAACACGTCTGCAACAAACCAAAGCATTGCTAACCCCGATGAATCACTGTTTTGCTTAATGCTTCATAAGATAATTAATATATGTGAAGTTTTTTATAACATCCACTCATTTATTTAATTAGGGACTACTTATTCGGTCACTTTGTGGAACATAAAGGTTATATTAAGTGTTCAAACTTGCAACAACTGCCTTGGAGAAGGATTTAGAGGAGGATTGTAGGTGCTCTTTTTAAAGGTTAAAAAAAAGTCAGAAGAACATAAAARCTTTAAGACAAACAAGCAGTTTGTGCACCAAACAGAATAAACTTAAAACTTAATCAAATGACAGAGGAAATAGTGGATAAACTGTGCAGGATAATCTGAGAGGTTATTGAGGAAGCGTTGAGCTGCAAAATATACAAAACCTTCTTTTCAGCTTAAAGGCCATGAAAAGGATACAACAAAGCAGTAAACCAGGACCATCCAACTGGTGGCCCATGGGCCACATCCAGCCCACAGGTGACCAAAATCTGGCCTACCAATTGGTTCTTTAATCTCTTAAGCCCAAACATCCGGTTTTCTACTTTAATAAGTTCTTTTAGTAAGTCATAGACATGTGGTATCTACAGAAACATCAGAATCTTGGTTAGAAGCTGGTAAAAAAATAAACCACTTCTTTAAACACATAAGACAGATAAAACTACAAGCAGTTGAAAATAAATAAGTTAACAGAAAATTGGTTTAAAAAATTTGGCAAGTCAAAGATGTCAAAACAATATTTGCCTTAAATAGAAGGCATAATGTAGCAAAATAAACTAAAGGTAAWAGATCTTTGTACTTTATTTACATTATGATTTTAATTGCTGGATGTTCGGCCCCTCAKCTGTTGGYCTGCAGTAACTGTGGCCCCCAAAGCAATTTGGTTGTATAGCCATGCAGTAAACCACAAACACACCAGTCACACACTCTGAAAGGACAAAAGAGACGAGTGTGATCACCTCAACACTCAGACCATAAATCACTCTGCTGGTATGGTATCATCCCACTGACTATTGTTTAAGAAAAACACCAGAAACGTTAAAGATAGGTAGTTTTWAATAATACGATTTTAGATTTGATTAAAGATTTTTTTCCTGCTCATTGAATTTGACTTTCAATAATCATCGTTCAGATGATGGGAGAAACAAGTCCTGCTCCTTGCCTCGACTCTRACCACAGACTCTTAGAAACCCTTCTAGCTTTCCTCATGATGCCTCTTCTTTACCACTGAAGAACTACTTTTCTGCATTCTCAAAACAAATGAGGAATCTGTTAATTAGATTTGACTGAAATACAAGTGTGTGTGTGTGTGTGTGTGTGTGTGTGTGTGTGTGTGTGTGTGTGTGTGTGTGTGGCCTGGACTTGTTGAAGTCTTACACTTAACAGGGGCCACGCTCTCCTTCTTGATGAATATTTCTGGATCTTTAAAAGAAAAAAAAAACATTTGTTGCCCAAAGCAGCATGCAAGGTGCAGAGTGCTAATTGGATGAGATGTCTGGCTGAAACCTGCAGGTCGTTTACCCAGCACCCACCCAACGTGTTCATTTGCGGCGTCCAGCCAGTGCACTTCATGTGGTCCTCCATCCTTCAGACACAGTTTAGTGCCTCACCATAAACGGGGGRAAAAAATTAATAAAAATAAACTTGTTTTCACGCATGCAGCCAACATATGAGTTTGGCATTAAAGCTTGATTAAATTTGAAGGAATCACGCTGTGYTTTGCCTCAAACTGTGCTTTTACTTTTGTTAGCTGTGAGTTTGTGAAATGTTGRAAAATTTAAACTACTGTACAAACAACTCCTTGCTGTTCATTAGCAAGATCAGCTCATTTCCAGTGCCCTTGAATAATTAATTGATGGATCTAATGTAAAGTGTATCGTTGATGAAGAGGAGAGATGAGAGATGAGTCCTAATGGAAAATAAACACAGATGGCCTTTCTAGTTGCTGAGAACTCCTGTATCTGCTCTCTGAGGCACATATTAGAAATGACATCTCTTCAGAAGTTTAGGAACGAGTCAAAGCTAATTTGTAAAGTTCACTTTAAAAGTTTGAAGGGCTGCGCTTGTGTTTTTAGGATGTAACAAACGTAAAATATTTAATATGCATCCTAAATATAGTGTGGATGTATTAGTTGTAGCTGCTTATGGTACTATTAAGGCAGGAGTGTCAAACTCATTTTCACTGATCAAGAAGCCAGTTTTGATTAACTTCCATGTTTTTTTTTACTAAACATGATGTTCTGTTCCTCATCTCGTTGCTACAAATGAGCACTACTAGCGAACAAAATTTGAGCACTACATGGTATTTCCTGCATAGAAACGGCGTTTTAACACATCCTTTTACAAACGCTGAAAAGTTCTACATATACGACTGAAGTAAATCAGACAAAAATACTACTAAAAGTAAAAGAAAAAGAGTTTTACTCACTGTTGAGTTGTTGTGAGTAGTCGCCATCTTGAATTCGGAACTGTCCCACTTCCCGACATGGAATTACCACTTGGAGGGGGTTTCTAGTTTGAAATGTAAGTGGGAAATTTCCACTTTCCAGTTCACCCGAGCTGCAGCGAAATGCTGGTTTAGCACAGCAAGTGTACAGCTACTTTAGAACCCTGTGCACCCCCACCTATCAGTGGGATGCTGTAATTTGGGAGTAAAATAATCAGCATATTATGGGAGATGTAGTTTATTGTCAATGCTGATTAAAGCAGCATACGCTTTTTTTAAGACCTCAGTACATCTCTGAAGCTCTTGTGGGCCATATTTGGCCGACAGGCCTTGAGTTTGACAYGTGTGTATTAAAGTGCTACAAATGTCCCAAATGATTGCRTTCATGCACACAAATCTCTTTCMGAAAAAGCTCAGTCACTAAAWGAAATCCTACTCTGTGGTTGAAAAGGCTTCCTGACTGTAAGAAACACTGTAGACTGGTTTCCAGCTCAACAAACACATTGGCATAAAACACAGGTTTTACTGTAAATGTAGTTTGTTTTGTTTTGTCCTGTATATAAGTCTGACTCTGTGATTRCAGTCAAATAATGCTAAACAAACACAAACCTCAGTGTGCATTAAAGCCACTTTTACAACTAAGTGACATTTGTACTGAACCCTCAGCAGACCTTCCCTTGTTACTTAGCTCACGCTCATGTCTCATAACTGATTAAAGTTTTGGGGTGTATGCAGTTACCTCACAGGTGTAAACACTCCCAATCCCAAGTTAGTACAAAGTCTGAGCAGAGCCTTAGAGTTTAGGTTTTCACTTTACTTAAATCCTCTACTTCAGCTGTTTTTGCACGATTTTTTTACACTAAGAAATCAAATGTTTACATGATGAATCTATTCTCACWGGCGAACATTTAATAAATTTGTAAATAAAAACATGGTCTCATTTTCATTTTACACACATTTATCACAGCTGTGCTTTAATCCGCTAACATTTCACTGTTTCCTTTCACTTTTATTTGCTGCGCAGGTTTTGACATGAAAACTTGTTAGGACAACACAGTGTGCTGTAGGTTCAGGTAGTGAGTCTGTGTTACTTAGTTGTGTTGATGAAAATCTTTGCTTCAGTTTATTAAAAAAATCTATATTTTTACTCTTGACACTGATCTAATTTAATAGTGGTGACATAGAAATAGTTTTTCTGTACTAGATATGAAAACAAGTTTTATAAGAGCAATGATAATTCAGTTTTTGCTAATAAAAAACATAAAAATAAAAAAAGCTCCAGTGTTGCTGTTTATATTTATGGACCAACAATTTCTTCCTTTTACTCTATGTGACGACAAGAAGAAATCAGAAGCAGCAACTCCAGAACAACTACTATTACATAACTGCTGGCCATTTATGAGCTGCAGATGTTATTTCTTATTCCTTGCAGCAACATGTTTACCTTGGTAATAAAATAAAAACTTTTTATCAGCAGTACAAAACAGAACTAAAAAGTAAACCAATAAAAAGGCTCAAAAAGAGCTTTACCTTCAACGTGCAACTCATTGTTTCATTTATTTCTTTGCAGTTTTACATGAACTGGATAACGACTTTATTACTGGCTGTGGACGCAGAAACAGAGACTTCCCGCATCCTTTTTTTTATGAAGTCAACAACTCGGAGCTGCGCGAGCCGGGCCCAGAGGCAGAAAAAGTCATAAAGCTGTGTGAAAACCCAGCAATAAATTGTTTGTTTAAGCTTGTGTCAGGGTGAAATTACCTGTGGAGCGCACTTAGGGCTTCCACAATGGATCAAATGACATCACTGTATCTGTTTTCTCACTGCGGTGCTGTCCAGGGGAAATTACACAATCTGTGCTCCTTTTTAACCCCGGGGAAGATCTGCCATCCTCACCTGTGAGCTGTTTCACTCTTTCTTCTAACACAAAGTAAAAACTGCATTTAGCAAACTGAAAACTTCTTGAAACAAAGATATTGATCAGTCATTGGTTTAGAAGTGCCCTACTAATATTAAGTAGATCATTTGTTGGAGGTTTTAAAAGTTTATGAAATKAATCTTTGGAGTTTTGAGTCTTTTAGTTGTGGCTCTGTTGAACTCGTGTGTTAATAGAATCTGAGAAGTTCTGTAGTGCTTTTGWCATTATTTTGAGTCAGTACCACATCTACAACTGATAAGCAGTGTTTTGGTGCAGAAAGGACTGCTAAAAGCAATAAATGCATGTGATTTGAAAAGCCTAAGCTGCAAGAGGGGCTTTGTTATTTGACCAAATAAAAGTATTTCTGTGACCCCTGAGGTTCACAGCTCAACTTTCTTTCCTTTTTCGGCTTCCTGAATGAGATTGTCTGGATGACTCACACCATTATTCACTTTGATTCCTGTTTCCGATTGCCTCCTCGTCACTGACGCAGGTTGTTAAAAAAAATAATAGCTATGATTGGCCCATGATGGGTTTTTTTTTTTTTTTGTTCAGATCTCAGCAGGAACTTATGAGTTTTTATTTGGCAAGAATGAGAAAATGAGTGGAGGTTAATGGTGTCTTTGTAAACATGTGACTGTGTTAACATGAAGCGCAGGAATCTGATATGAAAAACACAAGAACTTTAAAAAATAACAAAACTTTTTTGTGTGTGCTATACAGCGATCAATTTTTGTGCTTTCTATGGATTTACTTTTATACGGTTTAAGGAACAATCAAATGTAGAACAATTATAGACATACTTTTTGAACCCTTTCTTGATTTGCACAAAGCAACTATAAACTTTTTAATAATAATGCCTGGAATTATCAGACAATAAAACAGGACTTTTCCAAAATTAACTATGCAGTCACCATTCAAATGAAGTTCTTCAGTTATTAAGTGCTTTTCATCACAACTTGTGAGTCACAATATGAGAACAAACTAATTATTTGTGGAGAAGTCGGCTGCAGCCTGCTTTAAAAAAAAAGCAATTTTCATTAAGCCTGCAGCGTTTTTTCCAAAGATAACATTGATGTCAGAATTAAAACAAATCGGMACAAATCATGTTTTTAGTTATTGATTAAAACCTGCAGCACAGTGTCTGTGGCAAACTGGAAACAGACTTTTTGACTATGTGGGGATTTTTAAATTTTATTTTTTTGTTGGTGGAGACAAAGTGAGGTAAGAATAAAAAAAAAGACAGTGTTATCTCTGACATTTTCTCCATCACTGTTCCTGCCTCACACACTTGTTTTATTCTCCGTCTGATCCTGGGTCTAATCCTCTCACCTTCCTCCGCTCTGCGCTCCGATCTGTCCACAGGCAGGAGGCTTACTTTTATTCCAATCATATCTGAAGATTTGTGGCCCGTGGACCGTGATCGGGATTAAGATTGTGGTGTTTTATTTTCAACATTAAAGGGATAGTTCAACATTTTGGGGAAATGTGTTTGACCTTTTATATCTTGAGACGCAGAAGGTTGATATCAAAGCTTGCAAAGTTTCAAGATTGAAGCAAATGATCTTTTATCTGCTGGAAAAATATAATAATGCAGCCGCTTCCTGTAGCATGGAGACAAGCTTGATAAGTTGTATTTTTAATGTGTATTTTTAGCAGCTGTAACTCATCAAATTGGCCATTTTAACACAATTTTAGATCAGGAAATTTTAATTGATAACCCTACCTTGACAACCTTAAACTACCCAGGAAGTATMTCCTCTTTTTGATTTGTTGCTTTTCTTTTCTTTTTCTTCTCAAAATCATGTCAGTACCAAAAGAAGCCACAAACAGAGGAGCCTTCATTATATATAAATGGCTTATTATTATTATTATTTTAATCTACTTTAAATTTTTAAAAACCACATTAAGCCTCTGTTCTCATATCTCTTGTCCAAACTGACATAGTTTCTAATCATCAAGTTTGGAAAGATTTCAGTCTTTTTAAAGTTTRTTGATTTAGACTTATAATTTACATATATGGTGAAAAGATATTTTATTCTATTCTGTCTTTCCTTTCCCCAAYATCAGACAAGCTATATTCCCAAATAACTGTTACCATTTAATAGATGAGGCTTTTTGTAATACAGCTTTATGGCTTGGAGAGCTTTAATCTCCTGAAAAGATTGTTTCATCTTGTGAAATTTCAATCATGAAAATAGGTAGGATGAGACAAGGCTGTGGAGGCTTTTCAAAGCAAATACAGTATTTTTTAATGAATCCTAAAATAAATGGACAGTCGCAGTGAAGCAATAATATAATTTTGTCAAAGTACTGACTGGAACGAACATGTTTTAGCAGATGAGAAAAAAAAAATCTGCATCAACTTTAGTCTCCAAGTTTGTGATAAAATTTTTAACGTGCTGGGCTGAGGAACCAACATCCACATGGGGGTTCTGAGTGAGATGCTTTCCCCAAAATCTTTTTTTTCTTTTTCTTTTACACTTAGAGCCTTCCAGACCTTAATGTGATCAAGACATTTTAGTAATGGCTTAACAGAACACGTGTTGTTATTCTTAACAGTTTTAAAAATGAGTCCAAGGGCAGAAGAACATAAATCTGAGCACTGTCCTCAGCAAGTTTGTCAAGGCTGACACAGACCACCACCACCACCACACACATGCACAGGTTTGTTTTTATATCCCTGTGGGGACTGTGGATGGGCTTCCATTCATTTTTTGGTAATTTTGCCTAACCCTGACCTTTTACCCTGAAACTAACTTCACAGGTTACTGTGAGCTCAATTCCCACCTCGGTCCTAAACCTATCCCCCCACCCAAAATTAGCATCCCTACCCATGGGGACTGAGCCACATTTGGCCTGTGGGTGACTCCCGTCAGGCCCAAAAAAAAAAAAAAACTTAAAAACATGTGTTTTTTTTAATCAATCATAAATTTTAAATGATTGTTTCACTTTAACAAAACAAACTGAAAAGGTAAAAGATAATAATATCCATTTTTTAACATAACGTAGTGCCCCCCACCCCCAAATCTAGCCTGAGCTGTCAGCTTTAATGCGGCCCCCTGTGAAATTTTGTTGAATTGTCCTGCTGTACAGTTTTAAATACTATATCAATTTTTCTACCTACAAACATAATGGCATTAACTGTTGATATTATAGCTGTAATGGTGCTAGAGAGTTTTAATGTTAGAGTTTTACAGTAAATTCATACATTTTATATTTAAAAAGTTTTAAAAGTTTAAAATAATTTAGCAGCTGTCAGTTGCTGCTGGGTTTTATCTATGTATATACTATATATTTTTTTTATTTTTTTGTGCCTTTTCTACTACATTTTATAGAAAAGTTACAATTGTGAAGAAAAACTCTATTTTGCAACTTTGAAATAAGCTCCAGAGACACGGTCAGCTTGTTTTCAACACTGATAAATGAGCAGCAAAGCTCCATCAACTCATGAACCSTCCTTAGAGGTTTAAAGAATTCTCACTGCTGTTTTTTTTTCTTTCTTGTTTGCAAACTTTGTTTCAAAAAAACTTTAAGGCTGTCCCTTTTTTTCTTATCACCTTCTGTCTTATTGGTTTTTGTCAAACTCTGTTCRCACAGGACTCATTTTTCATTACAGTGTGCCAAAATATAGACACAGTCCTTGTTCTGTGCCATCCGTCGCACAAAACTGAAACAAAAAAGGGTTTAACAGGAGATTTTGTGATGCTATCATGGRAGCAGGAGGTAAACAGGCTCACCGTTGTGATTAATGTGTGCAAATATTGTTAATGATTAAAAAAGCAGATTGTCAGTTATTTGCACATTTAGATTTTCTGCTTGATGAACACAAGCTTCCACCCAAAGTCGACACAGATAACATGAAAGCCTGAAAACCTGGTTTTTGCACAATCCCTCATCCTCTCTGGAGAGGTTCGGTCCACAGCTCGATCTGTACTTGACTTGTCCTCTGCCGTGTCAGCACAATAGAACACCCGCGGAGTACGAAGCAGCGTGTTCAGCTCAGTCCAAGCCCTCACTCAGCACTGCTCACCTTGCACTGCTGGCCCCAGCAGCATTTAGTTTCTCTACAGCCTCTGGTTTGCATCCCTTTTCTCTAACCTTGAACATGATATATGGTAGATCATGGGGCAAGAACTAAAGAGCAAGGTTGCTTTTTTTYCCCCAGAAATCCAAGGATGTGGCCAAGAAAATAAGAAATGTTCTGTTGAAACACCCACAGAAAATAAAAGCGTTCCTTTCATTTCGTCAGATGTGTTCTTACTCTCAGCTACTACCACGTTTTTCTCACTATCTGTAATTATGAGTCAGTTCCCACATAGCAAAATTTCTTGAGCCCATTTCTGGCACACACAATGCACGCGGCCCAAGTACTGCAAGCAATGACGGCCCTTCGATGGCCCAGATGCGGTTTGCTAGAAAAGGTCCATGCATGGACCTATATAAAACTAAAACACAACTGGGCCAGWTGTGGCATTCCATCTTATAAAGTGCCATCATTACCAAACCTGGCCCATCTGCTTACAAACCACTTGCCATGCCAGCAGTCAGCCAGTAGTACCAGCTTGACACAAGATCTGGCCCACACCTGGGGGTTAAAGCTGTTCTTGTGTTGGCAAAGATACAAGGCATCTTGAATAGTTTTGACTCATAATCTTAAGTAGTTGTAGATATACAGTATATTCACTGATTTCTTTCTGAAAGTTTGATTAAAATCACTGCAATGGTTTCATGAAATATTTTGCTAACAGACATGGAGTGTTGACTGTAACAATTAATACCATTAACAGATATTTTTGAAGAGGCTCATCTTAAATAGTTATAGTGGTCATCTTAAGTTCACTTGATAATTTGATGTGTTCATCTAATATTACATGGAGTTTTTTTAAAGGGGGAGGGGGTATTGTGCAAATTCCACTTTTTTGAGCTTTATATCGTGGTATAATGTCATTCCCTCAWCAAACACACACCCAGAGTGTTGTTTTGACTCATTCATGCATGTTTGAGAAATCCTTGAATCTCTTGTGGTAGCTGAGCTGCCTGAACGCTTGCTGGTACAAAGCCCCGCCTATTTACCCAAAGCYCCTCCCTGGAGCTCAGTCTGCAGTCGAGTCCCCACCCCACAGAGCACCCCTCCCCTGAAGCACTGTTGTGAAGACATGTTGAAGTGGGAGTGTCAGAAACAGTAGGAGGTTCTTAAGAGACAGAGGCCAATTTGAATGCTACGATGCAGTCATGTTTATTTCTGATAAATACAGCATTTTCATCGCTACTAGACTGTAGAATAGAATTGAACAATGTGCCTGAAAAATACAAGCATACGTACGCCCCCTTTAAAATTGAATCAGTGGTTCATGAGGGCGTTTATGTCTCCATAGTGAGCTGTACTGAATAAACTATAAACACCACATCAGACCTGAGCTCAGGCCTGCAGCAATGTCAGAGACACCAKCAGATATCTGCCAACACCAATCCAATTTACTTTTAATCAAAAGTTCCTTTAGGCTGCAGAGTGCTTCAATTACACTGTCAGTTGCAGAAATCATAATAAGAATCAAACACTTCAATCTCTTTCTTTTGTACCTCCAGCTTTAAGTTCAATTCAGTTCCTCTTTTTTTTTACATTTTTATTTCCGCTCTCCATCTCCACTTGTCTCCTTCTATCTGTCTCCCTGACACAGGAGTGTCTGTGTGACTGTCGCACACAAATTCTTCTGGTGAGTTGTGTGTGGAGGGGAGGAACACTTCTATCTAAGGAGTGATGCCAGAGGGGATTGTGTCATCACGGTGACACACACACACACACTCACACACACACTACTACTGTGATATTCAATCTGTAAACACTGGTTATTTTTAGGTCACTGTTTTTTTTAATAGGTGTCTGTGATATAAAAATAAAAACGTAATGAAACCTGTGTCATAAAACAAGATGAGTCGTTTAAACACTGACTCAGAAAACAGACATTTTGCAGACATTAAAATCAAAAAGACCAAATCTTGTTTGACTAAAAAGAAATAAATAGATAAACAAATAGGGAGCTGGATTTTGGAMAAATCAAATACTGAGGTATTCAATTCCCGAGCTAACAAATAGATTAGGTTCAGACAGCTTTGACTGTAAGAACAGAAACAAGGTCTCCTGATCACATTTTACTCATTTAAATAAACACGACTTATTCAAAAAAAAAACGTCATTAGTTAGAGGTTAGCTAATTTATTCCTTCCTTTATCAACTACTACATGCTTGCRGTATTAAACGTTTTTTAAGTAATACAGTTATACACTTATCTTTTGATGTGCGACTCACTAATTATTAAACCAAACATAAAAAGATATCCTGAATTACATCRAATTGTGACGTACATTCATGATTGCTTTTTGGTCTKTCTGACTTTAAAATCTTCAAAACCAAACACGTCTCTTTAGCTTGTAACAAAAAATAACCATGTTGCACATTGTGGTAAATACAGTGAAAAGAAATGAGAACCTGAATCAGGYGCCGACGACCGGTCCAGTACTCRGCCTTGAATGGCCCCCATCACGACACATTACAATGTTTTTATAAAACCTGGTGTGATATGATGTCATACCCTAAAACAAGGAAGTATGTTTACAACCATTCTACACCCCGAAATGCAAACAGTTATGTTTGCATTGCTGGAGAGAGGAGATGATTCTCTTCCTGTGGTTCCCAAACTTTTCAGCTTTTGACCATTGAAACAGCAGCAGCAGAGACCTGAGACCCCAGCTGTTGTTAGTTGATAAACAGTTATCACGTCAAATAAACAAAGGCATACTAACAATATTAATTATGCTATTTTTTGTCCATTGTAAATACACTAACCTTACTCTTTTGTAACAACAAAGGCAAAAATATGTTGATAGTTCTCATTTTTTAGTGTTTGATTCAGAAAATCTTTTTAGGACCCCACCTTTATGTTTCAGGACCCCAACTTTGGGAAMCACTGGTTTAAAGTAAATGATTACTACTGATCGAAAAGTAATTAAAACTGTATCTAAAATCAAGTTAATCAACGACAAAGTATCCCACAACAGAAGAAACATGAGAAAACATGGAGGAAGAGAGACGACTGTTTCCAGTGTCTTGTTGCTGTTAGTAACAGATTTAGGATGAAGTCCAAGCTGACCATTTTTGCAGTTTGCTCTTTTTTTTTTTTTTTACATTTTTTTGCAAAAAATGCAGAGTTTGTGTTTGAAATACATGAAACCCATTTTGACAGTTTTTTTTTCAAACAATAAATCTGCTCTAGATTTACAACTGTGTCTTTAATCCTGCTGTTCCCTACATCTTCAGGTTACATCAACAAAACTTGGTTTTAGAAAAGCAAAATGACCGAAAACAGCCTCTCTTCCTTTTGTCTCAGCACAAGCTGGTTTAGCTGCTGAGGTGTTGTTTGTTGTGCCATGTTGGATGAAATGTTCCTGATAAGAAGCACGATGGAACCATGCTGCGTGGAGTTTCTTGTCACCAGTTGGAGGCTTGTCTGCAGGTGGGCCGCTGCAGGTGACAGCACAGACTGTGACTCAAGCTCCCCCCC
>NW_013952404.1:5133704-5136591 GCF_001266775.1 Austrofundulus limnaeus | reverse complement strand
GCCCTGCCTCCATGTGACTGATACTCACATCACATGGCTATCGTTCACACCTAATTAATACCTTTTGTTAACAGGGGGTGGATTGAATAGAGTAGAGGAGTAAAAGAAGCCATTTTTGTGAAGAAAGACCGCCCATCATTAAACAGAGGTGGAGGCCTCTGTTTTCAGTTGTCCCCCCTCGCTGCCATTGGCAGTATCACTCCAGTATCACAAAACTGCTAAAAGAAGCAAAACGGTAGCTAAAATGTAAAAGTGGTTTAGGAAGACAAATCAGAACTGTTTAATTGTTGCGAAAAGGAGGATACCGCTTTGAAACTTGACTTTATGTCGAGTTAATACAAATACCTACATTTCCTCAACAGAAGATATTCATGTGCAAAATTTAAGTCCTTAACTCAYGGCTACAAAAGTGGACATCAGGAGGAAAAATGGCAAAATGTCCTCAAGTCATTTGACAGTTTAATTGAAGCCATTTCTTTTTGACAACTGCTGCCCACACCTTTCAGTTTGTCAAATTAATAGAAACGGTTTTATTTTGGTAAAATTATTTTTTTTCTTGTTTTCTATCTAAACCTCAGTAAACAAAGTAGAGCCCTCTTCCTGTTTAAAGTTCTGGATTAAAGCTGCTGTGGTTGCACAAACATTTTTTTTTTATTAAACATATATTCATTTATGACAAGTGGGTCTTTTTTAAAATTATGGACTTGACTTGTTAATGTCGCAGTTAAATGCAATTTTGTAAAAAAAATGTAAGGTAATTAAGGACATTTACATTTGTAAAGAATAAAAGCCTCCGTGGGACCATCAGAGACTTGGCAAAGCGGTTCCTTGCAGCTCTCAGCAGCAGGCTGCAGCGCTGCGTGGTGCCTGAGGTGTGGTGACATGATGGGAGCTGACAGGTGGCACCATGGGTAACAGGGCTAAAACTCTCATCATGCAGCCCGCTGAGACCCGTTCCTACCGCTCCGGCCAAGCAAAATGTGCTCACCTGCTCGGCCACTTCTTATTTATTAGGCTGCTGCGTCGTGACTGAACGCTGCAGCAAAGCCACAACCGRGAACGAAGCTTTGAGGTTAATGTAGACGTCGAGCGAAAGGCCGCGTCACWCATGAGGTCAAATCAAGAGTGAACCAGCAGTTCATGTCAATGTTTTTAATCAGAGGTGCTCAAAATATGAGCTGAGGATAAATCCAAGCTACTACCACAATAAATCAGTTTTTAGATATTTAGTTCAATTATAAACATTTATATTTCTTCATTATTGTTCAGTGGTCAACGGGATGTAATAGTTCAGAAGGCGTCATAGAGAAAGTAGGTTGAAAATTAACAGATTTAAAGATATCTCAGCAACTAAATTCAACTTGTCTGCACTCTTAGATGCTCCAAATACACAACAAACTGCTTTAAATGGCTAAAAAAGTGGACTTTGCAATTCCCCTTTAACTAAATAAAAAATGARCATTTTTAACTTTAACTATTTATTTGTTTTCCATCAAAAGAAATGCACAGATCAGCAAAGCTATTACATACAAATTGCCATACAATAGCATATATATTTTTTGTATTTTTTTTTTTCATATCTGAGGGGTTCAGTTCTATTTTTCATTTATACATTGTGTATCTTGAACATCTGAAGTTATGCTGCATTCAGCAACAAAATAAAACAAACCAAGGCTTTTCTTACACGTTCAAATAAAAACTACGTACTGTACCTGGTCAGTTATGGGTTACTGTTACATACAATAAAGAAAAGAAAACGTTTTGCATAGCTTCATTGTAATGTAGATACAGTACTGTAAGGCACTTCAAAAAGAATTTTAGGCATTTTATTTTATTTTTTTTTACCTTTAGCCACATCATTCTACAAATTCACCTTAATATGCAACAATACAACATCTGAATAAAACTTTTCTTTTATCACATTTTTGCACTCTAATCTATTTAACCTCTCTGCTTTTTGTTTGGCATTAAGTCTCAAGATCAACATTCATACATTGTGCATAATAATGTCTGACACATTGTCCCATACCCCCACATACCCACTATTTCTCAAAAAACACTACAAAATAAAGAAGTAGAATAAAAAACAAACAAACAGAAATTGTGCAATAATTTGGGGTTATGTGGAGTAAAAGGAAACACACGTCAATAACATGTCCCGAATCAAAAAGAGAAGAAGTGAGTCTGAGCATGTTAGAGGTCTGTTTTTGCCATACTTTACCCACGTTTACCTGCCTCCTCCCCCACTGCTTGTTTTTGTTTTTATTTTTAAAATAGTTCTTGTGTTTGTTTCTGGTGAAGTCTTTCCAAAGTGATGCTGGGTTGACTCTGCGTTGGGTTTGTAGGTAGGATGTTTCCCGCTTCACGTGGATGCATCTGCTCTATCCAAGCTGATCTTCGTACTGCTTCCGGAAGCAGTCTCCAGCCGGGAAGAAATCCCAGAGGCGCTCCTGATACATCTTCCACACGTAGGACTCCTGCACCAACGTAGAGAGAGTCTGCTGAAAATCAACTTTCATGTACTCATATGTCCACCTTTTTTTATTTATTTTTTTTTACGTTTTTTTTAATCACACTGTTGAAGGTGATTGCAAAAATAACTTTGGTTATGTCTGTCCATTTGTTGGTATTGTTAACAAAATATCTGATGAATCACAGACTTTAATGAAGCTGGCCTGCTTTTCTTCCTAGTCTTTTTAGAATGTAACAGTTTTATACTGCCTGAGTAAGTAAGTAGGTAAGTAGGTAAGTAAGTAAGTAAGTAAGTAAGTAAGTAAGTAAGTAAGTAAGTAAGTAAGTAAGTAAGTAAGTAAGTAAGTAAGTAGGTAGGTAAGTAAGTAAGTAAGTAAGTAAGTAGGTAGGTAGGTAAGTAAGTAAGTGGGTAAGT
>NW_013952404.1:5129413-5133277 GCF_001266775.1 Austrofundulus limnaeus | reverse complement strand
CATCTAGTTACACACTATAAATTTAAATACAACTAAACTCATCATGATAGGATTGGTTTATGTGTTCTATTGAATTTACTTAACCAAGTTAGTTGCAATTTCCGCACGGGGATCATAAAAGTATTCTGATTCTGAAGTTATGTCAACTGGTTCCACTAAGCCTAGTTGAATAAACGTAAAACAACTCAGTTTTGTGGAACCAGTTTGGTTAAATAAATTCAACACTTCTTTTCTTATAGTGTGAACTTTAACTTTCCCAATTATTGTGAGAAGTTTGTTGACTTTTACTTAAGTACTTCACATTTCTCTGATCTGAATGGTTGCAGCTGTAATACCTGTAATTTCCCTCAGGGATTAATAAAGTATTCTGATTCTGATACTTTTTTTCTTCAGTGAAATTCATTTTTACCAAACTGATTTTCTGTTAAGGTATTTTTACTTTTACTTAGCTATTTCTTTTAAGCACTTTCTACACCTCTGCTAACTGATTTGGTACAAATCAAAATCATCTGCTGCATTTTGGTCTCCTTGTCCAACAACAGTCTGTAGTTTTATTTGTGGGGATTAAAAGACAAAAAAAAAAAAAAAACCATGAAAAATAATTAGTGTCCTGAAATTTTATTCTGGCTATTGCTTTTGGTGCCACCCCAAGATTTTCAGTGGCCCCCATGGCCACCCCATTAAAAAATTCTAGAGACGCCACTGAAGTGACGACAAATAGTTTTATGAACAAAATGTATGAAAAACTGATCTTCAATTGTTTTCAAGAATGTCTTCCAATAGTAACATAATACTTTTAATTTAGGTCTTTTGTAGAGTTTTACGTTGTTGCAGGTGAGTTCAAACATTTCATCATTACAATATGTCACAGCTATGGCCAAAAATGGTGAAATATCATGACCCTTTATTTTTCAAAACCCCTATTTTTTATATCAGCCTATCTCTCTTAATTTATTCAGGTGTACTTTCTACTTTAGTATTTGACTTAATTATTGTTTTTTTTACACATTTTGTTTTAATAGTATAGTATCCTTGAGTGATCAAAAATATACATATATTCTTTATATATACGTATGCATATATATATATATATATATATATATATATATATATATATTACAGGTAGTTTCATAGCTGGAGAACATGACTGATACATTTTTCAAACCAAAACCAATGTCTACTTTTTTATTGGAATAATAGTGTCAAAGTTTCAAATTGTCTACTTTTTTATTGGAATAATAGTGTCAAAGTTTCAAACTGTAAGTAAAGCTAACACAAAAAAAACCCTTCAATCTCTCTGTTAACTTTAAGGTTTGAGTTAAGACTTAAGCAGTTTAATGAGTTGGTCTGTGTAGTTAAAGTTAGTTAAAGTAGCTAAAGAGCAGACCTGTCACTGAACAGTGTTACAGTGGAGAAAACGGAAGTAATACTCTACCTGACCAGTGTGCTCTGTTTCATCCTTATTGATGAGGTACATCAGAAAAAACCTTGAAAAAAAAATGCCACAGCGTGTCAGTTTTATTCTAAACTTGCCCCTACAGTTCAGGCATTGAAYGGCGAGAACAGAAAAAGCCGTAATTGATTCCCACAACACTTGTCAAGTAAATGTCACATTCTGTGTTCCCAGGAAGTTTCACAAATTCTAAAGCAAGAGTCTAAACAAAGTAACACGAGTCCATCTCCTTCGCAGAGTCACCTGCTGTTCCCTAAATCAAGTGTGAATGGCAACGGGCCACTGTAGCTCCGTGGGCGTCGCAGCATGGCAAATCGTGATGAATGCTGCGTGAGAGCATGCTTTCACAAACAACCTATTTTCCAATAAAGTTCATGGCATTAAAAAATAATGAAGCGGCGTAATGAGGTCGTCTCGCATCCACTGGCCAGCTGACTGTGAGAGCGAATGGACCCAGATGGTCTGTTGGTGGTGGCATTATACAGGGTCACAGGAGTGCAGGGGACGCACACAGAGAGGGGAGAAAAACATCTCCAGCTTCTAGTTATCTGCTATTAGATGCTAATGTGTTAATTTGATCAATTGAGTGGGGAAATTACAGGAAAAAGGTGCCACATTTTAAAACGAAAACATTGAAATAAACACCCCTCAAAATGAAAATTAACACAGTGATTCCTATTAGAGTTTGTACTCACAGGTAGTTGGCCAAATTGTGCTCTTGCAAAGTGTGGGTCTCAAAGCCGTGAGGCGTCGTGTCAAAGTAATCATTACCRATGCCACAAATAAAACATTTGGTCTGAGGACAGAAAAAAAAAGATATATTATTAGACTATCTGAGCTTTGTTGTGTAARCTACAATAATCAAGTTTGGCCAAATTTGGTTTGATTTTTCCCATAACAGAGAGTTCATTTAGCACAATTGGTACCATTAAGCCTGCAGATGCTGTGGCAGCTTAAYTGGGCTCAGTGAAACTAAAAATCATGTTTCATGTTTTACATTCTCATATATTTCTCAAAAAAAAAATCTCCCTTAACCATTTAAACAGAAGCTAGGTATTTGTGTTCCCACAGAAAAAAGTGAAAGTGGACTTTGGTCTAATTCTGCTCACTCAGAGTCCTGAGAAGTGCTTAAACGCCAGAAAGGCAATAATTTTAAAAATTGTACCAAACCTATATAATAATAGAAAATGTCCACAAACCAGCCCACTTATGTSAGATAATAATGCTGTAAAAGATAAATGCACCTCTGTCCACAGTTACAGTCACCAGAATCTACCAAATAAGGTCAAAATTGTTTCTCTGTCTCCCCCCCAATGAGAATCAAACATCCTCTCACCTCCATGTCTTCTTTGACTTGTTCCTGCTGGTCTCTCAGCTCYCCAAACGCATCAATGATCAAACCTGCAGCCAAAAAGAAATGTTTGTGAGAGTATCCTGTGTACTTTATCCTAATGTAGGAATGTATCTTAAGATGTATTTGTGATTGTAGATAAGGTTTTAAGGCACTTTAAGGCTTTTATATACAAATACTTAGGAAAAAAAGAAAGCTTTCTTGGTGAAAATGAAAAAAGTTACCCTGGATGATGGCCAGCAGGATGACGATGACAAAAAAGAAGAAAGTGATGTCAAACAGGATGCGGTAAAGTTCGTAGGGATCACCAGCSGGGTCCTCGATTTCATCCCCGATGCCGCCACCTGCTCTCACTCCGACGTACATGTGGAACAGGTAACACTGGGAAAACCCAACAGGACACTCAGTAAAAAGATGGTGTCGAGCTGAAGGGGAGTCTGAGCGAGCCTCTGTTTACCGTCATCATGTCGTCACACTTCATATCCGGCTCGTCGTCGTCCACGCTCTTGTTGTAGAACTTCCTGAAGAAGTTGAAGGCCACCACAGTGTAGAGATACACCACGACAGCCAGCAGGCCCACCGTCAGCACCAGCTGCACAGAACAAGCAGAACATCCTGAGCTCCGTTCTATCGTCTTACAGGGCGGGGCAAAATTGTATCGTGTGCAATTAATCATCAGTAAAACTGTCAACAATTAATATTTTCCACTTTGGAATTCCTATAATTAGAACCATATGATGACCTTTTTTGGTGTGAAACACACTATCACTATCAGGTGCGCATGTGAGCCCARTGGTGGAAGGCGGCATGGAGCAGCTAACACTAACCCTACAAACATGTTTAATCACGTGAAACACTGACATCAACTGGAGTAAAGAGGAAAGCCAGAAAATGCTGAACAAGACCACGTCAGCCATGTGCAACTGTCATCTATTATTCACCATATTAATCAGCTAAATGCCACAATTAAAGGCACAGTGTGTAGGATTTGTTGTTTTCAGCGACATCTAGTGGTTGAGTGGTTGAATCATCCTCCCTGGTCCTCCCCCCACCCCCACCC
>NW_013952404.1:5125120-5128733 GCF_001266775.1 Austrofundulus limnaeus | reverse complement strand
TTTATCTCAATATTGCCCAACCYCACTGTCACACACTGCTGGACACTGTTTGTTCCCAARGGTAATCTGTTATAGATTTACATTRACTGATWSMTTTCTGAAGGTTTCATAAAATTTACACCCATGAGATGGCTTGATAGCAGACACACACACAAACACACCAAAACAAAGACATTWTTGCTCCACCTTTGCGTTRCAGCAGCAGGTGGTGATAAAACCATTAAGTGGAATATGATCTGCCCATGACATAGACAGGAGTAGGTTGGTTCAAAAGTATGAAAACATACATATATAACCACACATTAGTTGCTTTATCAGTTTATAAAATTCCATTATCAGCTTAAAGGGCTTCAAGAGTGAAAAGAACAATAAAATGAATTTAGATTTTCATCCTGACAGATCTGTCTGCAGACTGCTGAGTCTGAGAGGGACTGAAGACTCCTTGCGGCCTCGCCTTTTGGGCTCCTTTTAACCTCAGAGACGAAGGTAAAATGAAATTTTGATTTTTGCCTCTGGTCGTCCTACAGTTGCTGACAAGATTGCAAGGACTTTTTAATGAGGATGTTGGAGTCATCCGAGCTCAAAAGCCAAAAGTTCACTGGAGTGCAACTTAGGAGCTGTAAATTTTACAAAACGTCCTTCAGGAGGGGGAGGTGTAAATATTAGTCTAACAGAGACAAGCACTGGAAAATTTTAAAAACATTAAACAGCTTTTGTGCAGTGTGTTTATAATGTAAAATCATTTTATAAAGTGGCACAAGTCAGATGCATATAATTAAACTTTGCAGTAAATGGAGATGTTCCTTGGAGGTTTGTGAACTAAATTGTTACATGTCATGTTTATCTGCATCAGGAACTTATTTCCAGTGGCAGAGCAGATTGGGAAATGGTTATTTCATTTTATTTATTGTTTTTTACATCCTACAGGCTATGAGATGTAAAATAAATTTGAAGCTGAGTTTTTGAAAAAATATCTGCGAGATTGCCCTGCAAAAACGGGGACAATCCGTGTAATTTACAGACAATTCGTACAGCTTGACATGTATGTAAATAAAAAACAAACATTTGGAAATATTTTGAATGTATTCTTGGTTAAATAAGTTGATAGCTGGTCATTGGTGTAAATTTTGGCTCAAATGACCAATCTGTGCTTTCAGGTTTACTGCCTGTAGAGCGAGACCCTCCATCACTGAAACGAGAYCAACTTTCACCTCAGCCACCGACTCAGCAGTGACCCCTGCTGCTTAGACAAAGARTTACACCTCTTCCTCCTCACCTGTTTGCCGTTRTGAGTGACGGAGGACAGGATGGTGCGGAGCGTCTTGAAGCCCATAGCGATGTCCAGAAGATGTGCAGCGAAGAAGAAGTTGTTGTAGTGTCCCAGAATGGACATGGTAGTGTACCAAACCAGATACAGGAATGACTGGTGAAGGAAAAAACTTGATCAGAAACCTGTTCTCTTTTAAAATTAAATAATAAACTACTCATAAAAAAACAGGATAGACTCCTAACTAAAACAGCTTGTATGAAACCTACATTGTCTGTGAACACCACCCCCATCTTCCAGATGTGGTACTTTGTATCAATTGAGCTCAACCTGGAGGAAGGAAATACAAAACAATTAGAAAAAGTTTTCATATTTTCAGTTTGACCTATTAAACAGTTCCAACTTTGAAACTATTTATTGCTCTAATCTCACACCATGACACGAGCGAGGCCTCCTTGGCAACAGTTTCCTCTGTGGGATTGAAATCCAGAGCACTCTTGTCCAAACCCAGCAGCTCTGCTATCCTCTCTGCACCGTACAGGTCTCCGTACTTTTTTATCACCTACAAACAGAAGCCACAGAAAATAACAGAGGAGAGGATGGAGGCTTAACGATTAGTCTGATTTGGTTTACGGCTTGTGTGCTTTATAGATTTGAGCCACTTACTTTACGTTTCACAAATTTATCCCAGTAGTTGTTGGGGAAAGAACTGAATGAAACAAACAAACAAAAAAGAGGATTTAAGTCTTTGTTTGCCAAAGATTAGGACTCAAAGTTAAATAGCAGTTTTGTGGCTGACTTACGGAGTGTTGATGACCAGCCTGTCCCACTGTCCTTTAATGTCATCATCGGACGGCTGCTCAGTGATGTAGAGGCCGGCAAATTCCAACTTCCTCGCTATCTCCTTTTCCCTCTTAAATACCACCAGAGGCACCTTATCATAAGAGAGTTAGATTTATTTATCCATTTTGTGTAATTTGTTCATCCCAAGTCAAGCGGCAGAGGTAGCAGGTTAAAAAAAACATATCTGTCTCTCCTCTGACACTCTCCAGCTCCTTCTGGTGGATCTTAAAGCTTTCCCAGGCCATGAGGGATCTGTAATCTCTGGTAAATTCTAGGTCTGGCCCCGGGTCTCCTCCCAACAGGACAKGCCAGAAAACCCTAAAACGGGAGGTGTTCAGGGAGTCGTCCTGATCAGATGCATGAAGCACCTCAGCTGAATCCCTGATGTGGAGGAGCAGAGACRATGGAGCTCCTCACCTTATCTCTTAGGCTGAGCCCCAATTTTCTTCAAAGGAAATTCATTTCTGCTGCTTGAATCTCTTACAAGTTAAATGTAGTTATTATTTAAGCCTGTAAGTTTATAAATTCTGAATTTATTTCTGAAATTATGAATAAATTCTGCCTGTAAGTATCTGAGCTGACAGAGGAAAAAACTAAGTAATGGAAGTAAAATTGTTTCGCTCATTTTTTAAAGATTTTGAGAACAAACTCAACATAATAAAATAAAAGAGGAATTGTTTATGAATGAACTCAAATGTTAGCACACAACAGTACTTACTGCAAACTACGAAATCAAACATAAAAGACTATTCTGCACCAGCAGTTTTTCAGATATATTGATAAGAAATTATGRAATGCAGGTATGCACTCAGTGTAAACAATGCACTTGTATCTGCACATTTTACTCAACAAATCTAAATGTAAACAAGCACCATTACATCAAAATCGTCTAATGTGGTATCTGATAGCTGGCAACGGTTTTCTTTAATTTTATTTTTTATTTAATGCCTTATTACTTTTAAAGGGGACATTTCATGCAAAATTAACCTTTTCCAGCTGTTAAATACATTTTGTTGTACTTGGAATCTCTAAGAGTGCAGAAAAGTTGAAGTTGGTCTCTCCTGTTGTGTATTCTATTTGGGTCATATTTTCTTAACCCGTTCATTTTTCTCTATTTTCTAAGATTTTTTTTCTGAACTATGACTTCACAGTATTTGTGGGAATTAATGACATATTTTAAATAATTTGTAAAAATATATAATAATTCTGCGCTGCTAAACAGTTGTATCTCTGTTATCAAGACAGAATGAACTGCTCTAGAAGCTGGAGGGGGCGGGGTGTGAAGTTCCTTGTTTGGATTTAAAGAGACAGCCTCAAGACGAGTTGATCTGAGACACACCTCAGGAAAGGGGTGAAAGAGCGGCTTGTAGAGTTACAATAAGGAGGAATTCAGATCAAAGCATTGCAGTTATATATATATACAGGTGCTGGTCATAAAATTAGAATATCATGAAAAAGTAGATTTATTTCAGTAATTCCATTTAAAAAGTGAAACTTGTATAT
>NW_013952404.1:5115024-5124888 GCF_001266775.1 Austrofundulus limnaeus | reverse complement strand
CTAATATGTTACAGTCTGGAAACGGGGGGGTTGATCTGAGACACAGCTAAAAAAAGAGGGCGGGGCTTGTGGAGTTACAATAAGGAGGAATTCAAACCAAAATATTGCAGTTCCACTTCATAAAGACCCCAACTGAATGATTTAAATGTAAAAAAAAGAAGGATTTAAAAGCATATGTCTCCTTTAAATGTGCAAAATAAATAAATAAATAAATTGGATTGGACTTCAGGCTTTGCACTACAGAATAGGAGGACTGGAAGACAGATTAATAAAACAAGTCACGATACCTTTAAGTAGTAGTATCCCACTACACACAGGAAAGAAATGATAGTGTGTAATATCGCCAAACAGCAAAGCGTTGGCGCCATGTAGCCGGTGCTTTCCTGCAGGACAAAACACTCGAGCGCTCCTTCTTCCTCCTCCTCTCCCGTTCTACCTCTGCGGCTCCAGGGGTCTTCATCCTCTGAGTAATCACCAGTCACCTGAAAGTCCGTTTTTAACAAAAATAAAACACATCCAGCAACGTGAAAACCTCCCTTTAAACTGCATACTTGAAAACAAACGTACCTTGTAGAAGAGAAGAATGAAGTTGATCGCAAAAGCAACAAACAGGGCTAGGAAGCGGAGGTTGTAGAAATTTCTTGCCAAGTAGTTCTGCGAAAAGACAAGACTATTGTATAAAAACAACAATGGTGTTAACAGGAATGAAATAAAGGATTTAAAATATTTTTCTCCTCTTTTTATGAAGACTTTTTAATCTTTGATGTCAGATAAATTCTAACTGAATAAGAAATCTAAATTTTGCATACTGCATAAATTTAATCTATGTAAAAAATAAAATTTAATAAGGCCACCAGTTTCCTTCTAACTTCACTCACAGTTTTATGCATCATGTAAGTTTCATGTTAGTGTTTATTAAATCCACAAAATGATGATTATGATTTAGTTCTTTCTACCCTCACAATGATCCGCCCTGCCAAACAAAAATATTTCTAACTAAACCCTCATTAAACTGGCACTGCATATATGAAGAAAAAATGTAACCTTTAGAATATTGATTTAGGTGCATAAGATACATACATATTCATTTAATAAAATAGCACATCACTGGAAAGATTAAGTTCAAACAAAAATCTAATATTTTATGAAGTAGGCCCAAGTATGAAGTGCTCTGGGGGAATCATCTGACCAGCATCTTAGTTTGATAGATTTCCAGGCCAGCCAAGAAGCTGGCCATGAAGGCCTCTGGTGGCTCTTTTCTCAGACCGAGCCTCTTCTTCGGGGCTCTCTTCTCCTCCATTGAGGGCTCTGGGGGGGCTTCATCTTTGGCCTTGTCRTGGTCTTTTTTCTCTCCATCTTCCGAACTATAAGCAGAAATTCTGTTAGTGACAGTTTGGGTGTAAAAACAGACTTATCCTTGCAGCCTAAAAGTTGTTGGACTTGGTTAAAACTTCTAACATTTTTAATGCTTGAATCTCTTTTACTGGATATAAAAAGTTGCAGCGGTGACACAAAGTGCACTCACTCTCCTTTCTCTGAATCAGATTTGTAGTCTCCATTTGTAGAACTCTTCTTAGCAGCCATCTGTTGCAAAAATCAGGATTTTTAGGTCTTTTCTTCTCTGCATTTACATATCAAGATTAAAGTTATTTTATTGTGTTTACCGACCTGGGCCTTTTTCTGCGTGACTGCACTGGCTATTGAAGGAGTGTCTCCCACCACCACCTCTGACACGTCCCCCAAACCCGGCTCAGTCCCATGCTTGCCCTCCCTTTTGGGCTGTATGTTGAGCAGCTCGGCCATCAAGTCGGCCTCGGCYGCATCACTCTGAGCCAGCTGACCCATCTCTTCCAACGTCAACGCTTCACTTGCTTCCATCTTTTCTGTCTCCAGAATGTCTCCGTGGATTCCAAACTGAGTGGGGTCGGGCATGTTTCCTAAAATGTCCGTCACTTTCATGTTCTTCGCTCCTTCGACGAGGCCGCCCCCGAACAGAGTGGTCCACAGGATGTGAAAGAAACCCCAAACAAAGTTGTAGACGAAGTGRAAGAAGCCTGTGATGATGATCCAGAAGAAGGAAAAGAAGCCCCTCACCATCTCCCTCACACTCATCTTCCTGAACTTCCTGCACTGGCGCCTCATGCTCTTGAGGGTCAGCAGCTGCCGAAAATTACAGAGGCTCTTTCTCATTGAGATGCAGGCAACGGTGAACGCAGAGGAAGACTCCATCGTCATGCCCTCTTCCTCTTCCTCCTCTTGGTTCTCCACCATGCTCTGGCTCTCGTCCTCGTCCTCGTCCTGGTGCTCGACGGGGTCCGGCTCCGAAATCTGAGAAGCCAGCTGCATCTCAAAGATGGTGTCCTCGCAGAAGTTGACAAACAGCTCCATCTTCTCGCTCTCCCCGCCCTCGTTGACCACGTCGAATATGAACTGCCGCTTCGACTCCTTCACCTGGGGCTTCTCCCACTGCGTGCGACTCGACTCGCTGATCTCAAAGTAGACCCTCTCGATGCGCTTGGCGCCGCCCATGATCTCGATGCGGCCCAAGAACGGCTCGAAGTAGCTGAGGACGCTTTCGGCGAGATTGAGGAAAGTGGACAGGCGAGCGTCATGGGGCATGTGCTCCGAGAGGTTTGTTAGCAACACGGCTACATTGAAGCCGATGTCCTTCGCTGGCTCGTGAAATCTCTCCACAAACTGTTTGTAGCTGAACATGTCGTTTTCATCAGCCTCGGCACAGGAGAGGAGGAACTCAATCTCAGACTGGGTGTACTGTTTCTGGTTCTCCATGGACTTCTGAAAATCCTTTTTGGAGATGACCCCTTTGCTCTCGGAGTCGTACTCCTTGAAACTATCCGAGGTGGTCAAGTCTTTCAACTTGAGGAACATGTCAAAAAATTTCAGAATCATCTCCACATTGCTGGAAGATTCCACCAAGGTGTCCACCATTTGTTTACCAATGGTTCCGTTCACAACGTTACCTGTGAAACAACAGAAATGTTCAAAAAGCAGTTTGTGAGTAAACATACGAACAGGCAACATTACCTGCGCAGTATTATTCCTGAAATTTACCRACCTTCTAGGAGAGACAGCATCATGACAATCATGTCCTGCTGCAGGTCTAGGAGCTCCTTCAATAATTCAATCTGACTGGAGTCCTGTTGGGAATTAAGACAAAGAGAAAACGTCTCACACAAACCACTGACAGCCTCCCAGGATGGATTATTTGAACAGGATTTTAACAGATCAAGGCCTTCTCAGTTTCTGCTGGGGCCCAGAAGGTCCCTCTACATAACATCCATCCATCATCACCAGGGTTGATGTTATTTCACTGTCTGAGAGCAGATGGCTAGGTCAGTCTGACTCATTTAGGGTCTCTATGGATCCTGTATTGAATATCCCATAACTCTAAACCTAACTTGGATGAGCTAAATTTAACCCCTCCACCTGAGATCTCTCTCATCCTGGCTGCTACTGTCAATCCCTAATCTACTGTGATGACTGTGAGATAAAGTTAGGAGGATATTTTTTTTCCTCCAACATTGTTTAATTGGTCGTATCATAGAAGGAGTCACRTATCAGTGAGCTAAATGAAGCAGCTTGAAGTCATTCTTGAAGCTGCAGTGCCCTCTAGTGGCATCAGTGGTGTTCAGATTTTTCATCAAGGCAACAATAAGGAGGAATGACTCCAAAATTAGTTTATTAGTTTAAATTTAAATTGAGACTTTGACTGAGAATTAATGATAGTTTCAGATTTAAAGGGTTAAAGTAGCAAATTCATACAGTTTTTATAAACCACTATAAGTCGAAGAACAACCAGAACATGTGTATAAAAAGTAGGGCTGTGAAATTAATTGAGTTAACACTGATTAATTTTATTGATGCATGGGCATAGATTAAAAATTTTAATCGCGATTAATCATGATTAAAATTTACACTCACTTTACTTTGGCTGAATATGTAGGTTTGTATATTGCAATGCACTCAGTGCATGCCAGGTCATRTTTGTAAATGAGAAGTGGTTCTCAAACAGTTTACCTGGATAAATAAAGGTTAAATAAAAAAATAAACTCCATGTGTAACACATTATGTACAGTTTGTTTTTCTTTTTGTCTTCTTATGGCTTATTTTCTTTTATTTATTTATGTTGACAACTGTGATCTTAATATCTATCTTTCACTCCTCATGTTCATTTGGAATGAAAATCCTTGAATTCTTGATTTAACCTCATTATTCTGCACAAAATTTAACTGACTCAAATATGTTTGGGGCATTTTTTAGTCCTGATTTTTGTTGTTTTTGTGCAATCGAGGTGATATTTTCATGATTTATTACTGTTGTATGTATTTCTTAAGCACCAATTTTTTTCCAAAATAAAGACATTAATTAATAACTCAAGTAATTTATTTTACCAGTATGCAATAAAGTTTTACATTAAGTTTAAGATTAATCGTGATTARTTCACAGCTACCTTGGAATTAATAGATTAAAAATTTTAATCATTTGACAGCCCTAATAAAAAGACAAAAACTTTTAAAGGGGGGTATTATGCAAAATCTTTTTTTTTCAGCTTTACATCATGTTATAATGTTATTCCCTCATCAAAACCATTCCCAAGGCGTTGCTTTGACTCATTCATGCATGTTTGAGAAATCACTGAATCTCCTCTGGTAGCCATGTGGAGCTGCCTGAACGCTTGCTGGTACAAACAGTTGCTTATTTGTACCTAGCTCCTCMCTGTAGCCCRGTCCACAGCTGAGCTCCCGCCCCCACACAGCTCCACCACTAGCACTGCAACAATTAGCAAACACCTGGTGGCACTGCACAGCTGTATGACTTCTAAGGATGTCATGGTTTATCAAAATGGTTGGACTTATAAACGGCATAGTGAAGATGTATTGAAGTGAGAGGTTCTTAAAGCAACAGAGGCCAATTTCAACGTGTTTAGATGCAAAGTCAAATTTATTTTTGATATATACAGCATTTACATAACAAGTGAAGGTAACGGTTACTTGATTGTGGTAAATAAAATAACCATGTGCCTGAAAACTACATAACACCCCCCTTTAAACAACAGAAACAATGTGACAAACTTATCTAAAAGTGTTTTTATATAAATTTGCTGCATTTACTTAAACACAAAGCACATACCTGGGATAACTTCATCTGCATGTTGGCAAAAACATGCAGGAAACCCACCACTGCATCCCACAGCCTACTGTGAGCCAGACTCTGCTGATTACCTATGCATGGACCCTGAAAGGCATGGAATGGGGAAACAGCTGAAATATTCTCTTAATATAAAAGAACTGACAGCTTTATTTATCTAGTGATAGTGACATTCTAACTGTGGAGCAGTGTGTTGTCACAAAGTACCTGAATATATTCCGTTAATGAGTTGAAGACCTGTTTAGCGACCGCYAGAGCTTTAGAGAAGTTTCTCTGCCCGGCCTCATCAATGACGTCTTTCCCAGAGTAGTACCAGTAGAAATCACTGATGGATTCCTAATTAAAAAGTGGCAAACAAGACTTTTATATTCTTTATTTCTTTTAGAAATACGGAAGATCTTCCTATAACAATATGATACCTGGAGTCTTAGCAGGTAATCRACTGTGCTGATGATGATATTGACTGTAGTTGTATTCCCTGTCTGAGTTCTCAGGAAATTTTGAAAATCTAAAACACAGGTACAAAATTTTTGAGGATTAAGTGCAACTTACTCCACCTACATGACACAACACAATCTTTTACAAATAAATAAACATTTAGCCRTAATGTCTATAAGTCTGATGTCCACCCACCATTATTGTGACCTTCACACAGAAGCTGCAGAAACCTAAAGAGATCCTTGGTAAACTCGTCATTTTGCAGAACTTTGGAACCTGAAAACAGGAAAAGAGATMACTTGTGTTTTTTAGTAACAGGATGGGCAGACACTCACGACTTTTTATGCGTACACAGGCATCAGAGCTTGCTTAGCTTTTGTCTCCTTATCAAGCTGCTGTCTTGTTGTCAAACAGTCCTAAATGATATGCATCACACTGTTTAGAGCACAAACAAAAGGTCAGGTGCATCGGTTCAAAATTAAATGTTAAAAGAATACACAGCTTTGTTGGTTGCTTGGTTGCTTATAGCAACAAAGCTTTTGAGGATTTAGTTCTAAAGGCTTGTTAGTAGGACAAAATATAGAAAGGTCCTAAAAACAACAAGCAATGGCTTCTTAGAGAGGAAGGAAAACGATTTCAGTCAACTTTGGAAGCCTGATCGCAGACTAATGTCAAAAGAGCAAGCATGCATTATTTTCAGTCCAGGGTACAAATACAGAGGCTATACTGGCATTCATAAAAAAAGGAGGAGGAAAAGGGAAAAGAGGAAGAAGGGTGCAGGGCGAAGAGCAACCAAGATGTCAGCATTGCATAAAATGAGTAGAATCTAAACCGTGTATTTACCCCGCTCACTCACGTTGACTGCGACCGATGACATTAAAACATGATCAGAAGGAAACAAAGAAACAAAACAAAAGCAGACATAAGCAAAGGAGAAGACATTTAGATTCAATCAGAAGAAGTAGGAACAGGGAAACAAAATGATCGGACTGCAGATATATAATTTACAAACACTGATTTGCGACAATGACATAAAGTGACAATTCTCAGTCTTGATGTACGGTCTGCTCTCTAGGCAGGTGTTTAGAGGTTAGACAAAGTATTAGTTACCATCACTTATGTATGCCTTATCTCATGAAGTGAAAATGGGCTAAGGGCATGTATGAGAAAAACATAATTATACTGTACTGTATGCAACCCATCAGTTTGATTAGTTCATTGTGTTTGTGAATATAAGAATTGTTTTCTTTTGAAGTCGCTGTAAGTTTGTAAGACCCAGACAGGACTTGGACATACAGTAACGCAGGCTCACCTGCAGGATGACATAACACAAAACAATGAACAAATGAGATGGAGATGAACTTCAGCGGTAAAAAAATAAAAATAAAAAGCAAATCTTTCTGTTGAGTTAATACTATGTCATTATTGCCGTTTTCTTACGAGTTATCGTGGAATAGGAGGAGACAAGTCAGGTCAAAAAAGCTTTAATTAATCGCAGATTTTCAATCGTGACACAAACGTACTGCGGTATATTTTATTCTTCCGTAGTAAACTGGCAAATCTGCTGTTTGTTACTAAAGTAGGGGAAAAAGTCAGCTGTTCTCAGAGTTTACTGTAGTTTTCATCCTCACTTACTTGATCCCTCTTCAGTAACCATCCCCAGACCTTCAGCTTTGTTTTGCCTTTCAAACGCATTCAAATCCAGAACACTGTAATTAAAAAAAAAATCAAAACGGAGACATGCTGAATTTCATTATTTCTACAACCTATACTTAAAAAAGAGCACCCCAATGATATTACCATCGGGTTCAAAAGACAAATGTGAAAAAAATCTCTAAGGTTTTCTTGTTGAAAGAAAGAACAAATATTAGATTAACATCTCTGTTGTGTCTGTATCTGATACAACCTCTGATTAAATGTTCATAATTGTGYTCATATTTGAAATTTTCTCTATCATATTGACTTAGAAAGCAGATGAAACAAACAAAATGAGGCCATTTTTCACTATTAGTCCAATTTTAGCCAAATATTTTCATATTTTATTATTTCTCTCATTCGGAACATATTGTCTGCTAAAAATCTCTGGAAGATTTGCTCCACTTTAGCAAAAAGACCCCAAAAAACTATTTTTCTGCATGTGCCAAGTACAACACGTGGATTAAATTGGTGTAGACACAAAAAAAAATCCTATTTAACATCATGGCTGATTTACCTGCACGACATCATCAGTCCAGACAAGCTCTTGAAAAAGCCAACATCTCGTTTTTCCTTCAGATAGTCCAGCATTTTCTGCATCAGAATAAAAGTATGATTAATGGTGAAGCTAAAATTATTCATTCTTCAACACATAAAATGCTGCAGACCTGCTGGACCAGAATGTTTCCCCCGTTGAGAACAGAAATACCCAGTTTGAGGGTAAACGTCACAGTAGCACCAAGACGACCTGAGAAGACACGTCATAAGGTAGAGTGAGCAAAGCTGGCCGCTGCAGAACGAAACACCGATGATCCGTGTTTGTTTTCCCACCTTTGCTGGCACTGATCATCTGCAGCACCATCTCTGCTGCTCCCCGATCGTGCARTCGGGCTTGCTGATACAGCATCTTTTGTTTCTCCATTTCCTTTTCCTGTTGGACATCAGTAAATGCAACATTTCTCAATATGATTTAGAATGAAAAATACAAAGGTGTTCGCTCAGAGTGGTGTTAGATTACCTCAAAYGTTTTCTCTTTTCCTTCTTCCTCTTCTTCACCTTCAGCACAACTCTGAAAGAAAGAAAAGACATTTGTAAAATTGACCAGAAAAACACTCAAGAAATTTGCTTTAGGAAATGTACATTTTTGGTAGCTTTGTTGTATGTTTACAGCGGCTTTGAAATGAGTTACCTTTGCCATCATATCTGCATAGGCAATATACAAAGGATCTTCTGCCAAAGAACTAAAAAAAGGTAGAACACAATCTGATTAGATTGCATCTGTAAAAAAATAAAAATAAAAAGATGCAGCCATACATTTATGACACCATTTTTTAAACACAAAGCTAAAAACCTTTTTAAAATATGGTGAATTTATGGCTAATGCTCTTTATCAGCTGAAAACAAGAGCCAAAACAAGCCTGGTTGACAGATGGAGCAGCTTGCCCTGGTGCCAGATGGCCAGGTGTGAGTATGAGTGTGTATTTTACCTGCACTCAGTCAGAGCGTTGTGGCTGAAATGCAGAATAAGCTGGTGAAGAGGGTCGGGCTGCTTTCTGATCTCCTCCTCCTCCTCTTCTTCCACTTTAGGCTGCGTTTTCTAAACAAAGCCGTAGGAATCAGCAGTGCAGGCGAGACAGATACTGTTGTGTGCACATTAACATAAACTCTTGGTGCAGCAGGATTTCAATGTCTCTTTGTGGAGGTAGGTTTGAGCAGGAAAAGATAATCAAAAAGCATGCAGTYACTTTAGATGCACATTCCAATACATGAATGTATCACAGATGATCGTGTCCAGCTGTGTTAAATATGACTGGAGTATGAATGTAACTGTTCTGTCACCTGTAGCTTTATGAAAAAAATACTTAGTTTAAATTAGGGATGCACGATATATCGGTATTAATATCGGTATCAGATGATATTGRTCCTTTTTTAGAATATCGTATCGGTCTGATGTSTAAAACTGGGCCRATATTAACGTCCGATATTGATTTCCYACKTTTTAKMTTTGTGTTTCTGTTTTGGGAGGGGARATGTTTGGTTGAGTGGCATCTGTTTGATCACGATAGTGATGTTGATGCTGTGTAGCCATGAATAACTGAAGTAGGGAGCCATGTCAGAGGTCTGGTTGTTTATTTACGTATCAAAAAAAAAGACCCAAGTGTGTTTGTGTGTATATGTATAATACAATTTGTGTATTTGTGTAATATCGGTAAATATCGGCTATCGGCCATAACAGCAATAATTATATTGGACATCGATATCGGCTGAAATTTTCATATCAGTGCATCCCAAGTTTAAATGTCTATAAATACTGTTGAATGTCAATTTTTTTGTTGTTCTTTTGATTGTGTTAAGGTTTAATCAAATGATTATGCATACATTATAAGTATGCATGCAGTAGGTTGCCAGTTTATAAATGAATAAATAATAATATATTTACTTGTTTATATACACTCACCGGCCACTATATTAGGTACACCTGTCCAACTGCCCGTTAACACTTAATTTCTAATCAGCCAATCACATGGCGGCAACTCAGTGCATTTAGGCATGTAGACATGG
>NW_013952404.1:5112295-5114832 GCF_001266775.1 Austrofundulus limnaeus | reverse complement strand
GTTCTGAAGGCAAAAGGGGGTCCAACCCATTACTAGCGTGGTGTACCTAATAAAGTGGCCGGTGAGTGTATTTCGTATTTTAAATTTTTTTTGGTTGCTAAATACTATTTTCTGAAATGTGATAAATCTGAATTTGTTTCCAAAGCATACTAAATATGTTTTTTAAAAAGTTACATTTTTAGATCTTTTTTTTTGTACTGGTGCTGTTGTGTTACATAAAATCTTGATTTTATTGATTATTATGTAGAAGTTGTTCTCTCTGAAATGCTGTTAAGTGTTTTAACACAATCAGTTGTATTTTATTTTTAGCTAGTTTTTGTTTTTGYTAAATTGTTGTGTTTCTGCTTTCATTAGACTCCCTAATTATRAAAGTAAGCCCAAAACCAAAGCATTGTTTTGTTTAAAGCTTAGGGTTACTTATTTTCTTGGAAAGCAAATGGAAAAGTATTTTTGCATGGATCTTCTAAAAAAATYAATTAAAATGTGGCATCATTACAACAACTTAAGTGAATGAACTCTAAAATTGGACTAAAAACTGGTACAAAAAACAAAACAAACAAAAAAAACAAAACAGAACTTCCATAAATTATGTCGGTAAGTCAAAGCATCCGAACAGGATGCTTTCTTACCTCTGCTCTGTTTAATGAGACAAATGYTGATCCAGATCAGGCGGCTCTGACATCAGCAGGGATGTCATGCTTGACTAAAACACACCTCCTCTAAAACCACGTGAATTCGAGGTGCATTTGAATTGTTTTTTTACGAGCAAGGGTGCAGTCAAAAACGATGCGTGGTCCACAAAGATCACAATGAGGAAWGGGGAGAGGAGATGCATGAATACTCACTGCGAGGTC
Organism: Austrofundulus limnaeus; assembly: GCF_001266775.1. NCBI lineage: Eukaryota > Metazoa > Chordata > Actinopteri > Cyprinodontiformes > Rivulidae > Austrofundulus > Austrofundulus limnaeus. The sequence goes on along the minus strand of NW_013952404.1, from coordinate 5,113,978 downwards.
CTGTACCAGCTTCTCCTCAAAAGAGTACTCCTCTGTTTCTATCCATATACTTTGATATGCCAGGAGGAAGAGGTTAATAGAACGATGCCTAGTGAGGGGTAAGAGGAAATTAGCCTGGGTTAGATAGGAAGAGTGCAAAAGGAGGGGAGGTCCCTTTAGGAGGTGTTAATACTGGTTAATTTGGGGGAAATGGCACATCCAACTGGTCACCTCACAGACTTTTGACAAAGTCAGCATTTTTTAAATTGAATTTAGTCCTTTATATGCTCATCTACTGGCAGAATTACAGATAAGAATGATATTTCCTTTTTTCTTTTTTACAACAATATTGTTCAAAATTCTACGGTCAATAATGAGTCRTTCTTTGTAGGTTACAAAAATAGCAAGAACTGCATATAATCCCTGCAAAGCATCCTGTTTAGTGTCTACGATTCTAAATCTGTGGACCAGTGGAGACACCAGAGAAAATCTGAGTTAAAACCCGAGGAAGWAACCGTGCCTGGAGGAAAAACGAGCAGAGATAACGTGAGAACCGCAAGCAAAACAGCTTTAACACTACAGGTTAGCACTTCATTACCGTCAGCATTGAGAGCAGACTGTCGTAGTCTGTGTTCTCATGCATTATCCCCAGCCAAACGTGTCGGTAGGAATTCATGAAGTAATTATTAGTTTTGTGCCTGATGGGATGAGGCAGAGGTACAACAGTGTGTAACACTGAGAACAGAAAAAAGACTGAAAAGAGAGACAAAAGAGAAGAGATGATGCCTGAAAGAGCAAMATTTGTCACAGGAGAAGCTTCACTTCCTCTCATTTCACAGAAAAAAAAAGATGCTCCTGCATTGAGCATGAGGCCTAGTAATTATTAACTATGCTGAGTCATATTTCACTGTCAACAGCCCTGAATAAATGAGTCATGCTGTCAAGCAAGCGGCCATGTCTGAGCGCATATTAAAACCAGCCACCCCCATATTTGGGCCCCATAATTGTTTTCTGCAATTCTGTGAGCCCCCTGCCTGACTTCCTGTGATTGAGTTACAGAGCAGCAGGCCGTAAAATTGCCAGTGTCCGTGTTTTTCTCCTCGTGTAAGTAGATCACAGCTGCGGGCTTGGTGTGTTTGCCACAAACAGAGAGAGGCAGTTCATTAATGAAAGGTCTGAACCCAGGAAGAGGGGGGGTGAGTGCAGTTGGAGGGGTGATGCCACAGAATTATTTGCTGCACTTTCTGTCATCAGCTGATTATCGCAAAGCTGTTTAGACTGAGACGTCATGAAACGYGAAATGAGCTGTGAACATTTGAGATGTAATTGTACACAATATTACCTTGGCAGATTATAAAGTGGAGCCATTCGGAAGCAGGCAACAACCGCTCGCTTTCTCTGTTTGGACAGCAGCTTCTGCCAGACACATTTTTTGGATCTCAGCGGCTGCTCCACCTAATGAGGTTAGAAAAAAAAAAGATTTATTGACAATCAGTAAATCTAGTCTACATGAAGCAAATCAGAGAAATAAATCCCTGCTGCAAAACGGAATCTGTATTTTCAGAGTGCACACGGGGGATTTCTTCTGCACCCGTTTTTTGTGACTAAACCGGACTGTTTTACATTCAGAGGGCAGAAAGAGAGGCCCAAAAGCTTTTACAGATGGCTGCAGTCATCTGATAAACCAAGCAGAATATATATATA
>NW_013952404.1:5084604-5110960 GCF_001266775.1 Austrofundulus limnaeus | reverse complement strand
TATATATATGTATTTATATTTTAAAGCTGATGGACAAATAGGCCCAGGTATTTTTATTTACAGAATCAAAGCAACATGAAGGTCACCCTGAATGTCATTGAATTATAATCTATAGACCTTTTGTAATCCAAATTCAATATATGAGTTTGAATGTAAATAACATTAGACCTGTTCCAGGTTAAAGATGGCAGCTGAGATTCTCTGGATCCGATCCACCACTCGTTCTGGGTCAGGAGGMCCCTCAATCCTCATCGCTATGTCCCTGTAGAGGTTCAGCTGCCACCTCACAGCAGGGTCTTCAGACTGTTGAAATTCACACAAACAAATCAGMCAAAGTATCCAGCATGAGCTCAGATGATCTGCGAAATCTGCAAAACGCTTGCTTTGCTAAGATCTGCATACCCTTTCTCGAAGGTGCAAATTCTGATGTATATGGTCTTTCACCTCTTCGTCTGTGTCTTTCTGTTGGACAATGACAGGAAACAACTTTCTATGACAAACATATAGAACAAAAATGGGCAGCATCTATAAAAAATGAGCAAAATAGCAACAAAAGTGGAAACGGAAGGAGAAAATATGAGAGAATAAAGTGATTCACATTCCTGATCTCATATCAAACTGAAACTGAAGTAAGGACTATCAAAAAATCATTTATAAAGCATCAAGTTGCTGAAGCTGTCAGATAAAAGCAGTGAGGAAAATAAAGTGTTGTGAAGTAGAAACCCTGAAACGAAGCAACTCAAAGTATCTCAAATTCATCTGTACAACTTCAATAAACATATTCTCATTATAGAGTCCCACATTGCTTTTCTGTCAAAATATTAACATACGTTTTCTAACTTTTGATTGCTCGTGTAATAAAAGAAGAATTCCTTGAAGGAAAACACAGTCAGACTACCTGCAAGTCAAAGTTTTAAGCAAAAATCTCATGCAGTCTGTTAGAACTCAAAGTATGTTGTGGATGATTTTCAGCTCCTACGACATCAAATTTGGGCTCAGTATCTAATATCCAGTTTTGTATTTGATCGTCATCCATAAACATGTTTCCTCACCATGAGGTAGCGGGTCTTGGCAAGAGAGATGAGCTCCTGATCCCCGGGAGTACACATGTTGAGACCGATTGGCAGCATCTTCTTCAGAGCAGCCACGATCAGCGAGGTCTGGATGGAGTAGAACTCACCRCGTCTCTTCTTGTGCTTCCTCTCCTGGTCTTGTCCGCCGGACTGAAAGGTTAACCGTTTCAACTTCAGACAACACATACTGGTTTATAAAACATGGGCGCTGTAAGCTGCGGAATAAGTTCAGCCTCTAGCTGCACTAATGCTGCGTCTGATCAAAAGCTGAAAGCAATAGAGATATTTAATTTTCAGCCTTTGCAAAAATCCGTGAACGGATGCAATTAAAGGGTGTGTCTCAATTCAGGGGCTGCATCCTCATGAGGGCGCATTTGTCCGCCGCTTACGTCACTCCCCAGTTTGTGGGCTCCTCCTCATGTGGCCTGCAAAATCTCAAAAATGATGCATCCGAGTATCCTTCCCRGCTTCCAGGATTCAATGCGCCGCCAACAAACTAAACAGGAAAGCCAAGACAACGGATTTTATTTAACTAAGTCGACGTAGTTTGGAAATTAATCATGAAATGAAGAATTTCATTTTAAATATAAGTTTAGCAACTTAACATGAAATTCACGCTGCAATAAGATGTYAAATAAAATGCAACTACAGGTACTGATACTGAAGCTAAACCCAAATTAATATGTTTTCTTATTTATTTACGTGCAACTTTTTATTGTCAAGTTATTCCTCCAGTAAAAACGTGTGAATACATGTCCTGACGCATTTTAGCGAAGGCTAGGCCGTCTCATTTCACAGCAGTTTTATGCAGCCTACCCGGACTGAATGGGCTGCAGCCTACGTGGGCCACGGTCTAGGTAGGMTGCAGCCCCTGACTTGAGACACAGCCACAGTGCCCCTGAAGCGTTAGCAGTGTGGTCTCACCTCAAAACAGAACTGTTTCTGTTACAGCTGCAAACTACTTTACATGACGCAAAACTATGTTGCTGAACCAAACAGGAGTATCTGTTTGGTGCAAACATTTATCTTAATATCAACAAAGACATTTACTGCTTTTACACAGACACACACATAAACAACCTCATGACACATTGACTTCAACAACATATAAATATAACTACTGGTCAAACACACAAAATTATCAACATTAATCAACTGCAAACACACAAATGAACACAATTTACCAGAGAAGGACAGAGTTTCTTTACTCCAAATGAGATGTGTTTTGCTCATAACGCAATGAGGAATGACCAAACTGACCACGTCTCATAGGATGAAAAATGAGGCCACAAATATTCAGGTAATAATAGATTATAGAAATTACTAGACTATAGAGTATTATATCACATCGGCACAAGCTATTGGCTTTTCTGCTCTGAGGTTTTCAGAAAGAGCACAGAAGCCAATAAGCCGGCAGGTTAACAGCTCATGCACTGCATCACTCTACCTTTTCCTTAAAGGACTGTTAGAGGGACAGAGAGACAGAGGAGGACAGACAGAGAGAAGCAGATAGAAAAAAAGGGATGAAAGTGCAGTTAGTGAAGGTGCAGGGGGTCCTCACATGAGCATGCACTGCAATGAAAAATAACATTATTGTGCGTTTTAAAAAGCTGACTCAGGCAGACAAGATCTTAAATGCAGTCCTGTGACACTAGCGAGGGTTGACGAATGAAAATTATATGTATTTATTTTATCGACCATGCATGTGTATTCACACTGACAATATACACACACACATGAAACTTGCTTTGCACACTGTGCTCCTTTAAATTAAACGCAAATGAGCCTTCCCTTGTGATTTCTTTGTCTCAAATGTGTGTGTGTATCCTTGTGCAGTAGGCTCTTTAGTTTTCATCATGTTAACATATGAGCACATGTTAATGCTTTGACATGGCAGAAAACATGTTAACATGGTCCCATTTGCAGTGTGTTTGTAAGGAACCTGTAGAAACACTGAAATACTAATATATTCATGTCAAATATGAGTCAAGATTTCTCTGCTGCAGTGTAAAGTCCTGAACATGGGGTGGCAGTGTTGAGAGGAAGCAGGCAGGAATAAAACTTACCTTTGACATCTTTGTTTTGTTGTCTCCAGTTAARAAGGACAGGTTGTTGATTTCATTCTGCACCACAAAGTTCTGCTCTTCTCTTTTAAAATTCTGAAAACGTCAACAAAGTATCTGTCATATTTGTGGTCTGAATTCATAAAGCAGCGTGCGGTTCTAGCGTGAGACTTACATGAGATTTGCACCAGAGAATAAATATCTCTGCAACCATTCTGAAGAGCTCGTTGGAGTCTATATCTGGTTCTTTGAGCCACCTGGACCTGAAATCCCAGAGAAACTTGAGTTCACATTCTGTACTTTTTCTTCAGACGGTAAAATCTGTGCAAACTCAGCGAGTTAACCTGTTGTTGTCCACATAGCGGATGAGCATGGGGTAAAAGGCGTACAGATCCCTGCAGAGGATGGCAAACTCGTCCAGGATGAGCAGCTCGGCCTCCTGAGTGTCTCCTTTACAGTCGGCCTTAAGAAGCTCCTCCTCAGCCACCACCTTTACCGTCTTCTTCTTGAGTTTCTCCAGCGTGGGTAAGAAGTGGCTCTTCAGCAAGTCTGCACGAGCCTTGCTGATGATGGGCTGCACGTAAACTGATAAAGGAGAAAAATGCTGATTTATACCAATTCTTTTTCATCAGTTCATTGTGTAAAGCAATTAGAAATTGAAAGCTCAAATCATGCACAGAAAATCGGTCCAGTACTCAGCCTTGAATGTTTTTTTTTCGCACACATCTAAAGATTATCACAGCGCTGGTGTCTTGTTTCAAATTGTTTTTTGGAAATCATGGATGCCGTGTCTTCAGGGCTAAAGAGGTAAAGGACTGTCCAGATTTTTATCAGTGTAAATTTCAAAAGCCAGCCTCTCTGATGGTATGGGAGTGTGTTAGTGCCCAGGCCATGTTTGCCTTGGTTTATATGCTGCAATCCAAGCCACGATTTTTCAGGAATGTCCTGCTGATTTCAGCAAGACAATGCCAAGCTACATTCTGCATGTGTTACAACAACGTGACTTCATAGTAAAACAGCACAGGCATTAGACTGGCCTGCCTGCAGTCCATACCTGTCTAACAATGAAAATGCATGGTGCAAAGCTTGGTGTCCTCATTTCCCAAACATATTGAATGTTGTTAAAAGGAAAGCTGATGTAACACAGTGGTAAACATGCTCCTGGCCAAGCTATTTTTGGTCGTGTTGCAGGCATCAAATTCAAAACGAGTGAATATTTGCAAAAAAAAAAAAAAAACCCAATAGATTGAACATAAAATATCTTGTCTTTGTAGAGTATTCAATTGAATATAGGTTGAAAACTATTTGTAAATCATTATATTCTGTTTTTATTTATGTTTTACGTAACGTTCCAACTTCACTGGAATTGTAAAATTCAATCAGCCACAAAATATCCAACAACTGCACAGTATAGAGCTGGKATTTTCTCTACCTGCGATTCTCTTCATCCACGAGGCCTCGTCGATGCCCAGGTTGTTGTTGAGGATCTTGAGGATGTTGCCRAGGATGAGGCTGAGGTGCTCCGAGGTGACTGTGGTGCAGCAGATGTTCCCCCCGCTGGCGGGCTGGTTTTCAGGCCCCTTCTCCCACCAGTAGGACAGATAGTTGCACAGCATGGGCAGCACCACCTCGATCACGTGGGGCATCTCGGTGTACCGCGCTCCAGACTCGGCCATGTCGTTGATGTCTTTCATGAGGCCGTCCAGCCGYGGCATCCCCGGACACATTTCTTCAACCGACGCTCGAATTCCGAGGACTTAACACATCCCAGGGGATCCACATTACACACTATCAACCGGTTTTGTTGAACTTCTTTTAAAATGGATGTTGYTCATTTTTAAAAGCATTCACTCACCGGTTCTATCCCGTGCACTTTTGGTATTAAAAACAGAGCAGGGGTTGTACGTGTTAAGCTTTGGCTCTAGGAAGGCTACAGGCATAGCCCCAGCCAGAGTGGCCAAACACTGGCCGAGAGCTGGCAGCTGCCTTTTGGAACACAAATAAAATGAATTACAACTTGTTTCTTTTGCCAACATTTTGTTAATTCAATACAACTTTTAAGTTAAGGATACCTCTCCACGTAGATATTTTTCCCAGTGCCCAATGCATAGAGGCTGGTCAGGATTCGATAGCAGGACACTTGGACGTCATCCACTGAGGAAAAGCAAAAACAAGAATTATGACTGTAAAGCATCACTGTAAGACCTCATTTTGTAATAACAATGTATTATGTAATAATGTAATAAAATAGGGCTTCAAATGTAATAAACTCGCACTAAAACCGCATTATGTAATAACTGACACAAAATGTAATAAAAGTCTTCAACGCATTATGTAATAACGTTATTACATTTTGCAGCAATTGTTACAAAATGTGGTAGTGTAATAATCTGGTGCATTATGTAATAAACAATCAAAAACCAGTATTTCTGTTCATCCTAATCAATATACTTGTAATAACTGTCATGTTGCAAATATTACATAATTAAATCTTTATAATTTTGGTCAATAAACATCAAACTTCTCATCTTTTATTTGCATTTTCAGTCAAATTCTTGTGGATATGGATGCATAGAGCAATCTCACGGATTTTTTTCTAGTTTTATGGAATCTTTCAAAAACTTAGTTTCTAATTTATTCAACATGTTAGAGGCTGTAGGACATTAAACAAACAATTATTAACATCAAATATCTACTTCCAACCCACTCTATTGCTAGAAACAAGTTCTTCAACCCTCATTTCCTTCTGATACAGAAGCCGACAGTCCGCCTGCACTGCGCCCCCCTCCCCTCCGATGGTCCACCTGCACCCCCCAACCCCCCTGCCTGTGATTAATGCGATCATTTTTACGAAAATTACAGATTTCTAAGGCTCATTATACAGGTAAACATCTGAAGGGGTTGACATGTAAGTACACCTAACTTTTAGATATATTTTCGGAGTTGTCTACAAGGTGGAATAATTTCTGTAACAGGGATCAGGACTGTAAATCTGAAAATGCAAATAAATAATGAGAAGTTCTGTGTTTATTGACCAAAGTTAGTTATGTAGATTTAATTTTGTAGTATTTTGCAACATGACAGTTATTACAAGTATATTGATTAGGATGAACAGAAATACTGGTTTTTGATTGTTTATTTCATAATACACCAGATTATTACACTACCATATTTTGTAATAATTGCCGCAAAATATAATAACGATATTACATAATGCGTTAAAGACTTTTATTACATTTTGAGTCAATTATTACATAATGCAGTTTTAGCGTGAGCTTATTACATTTTGAAGCCTGATTTTATTGCATTATATAATACGTTATTACAAAATGAGGTCTTACAATCACTAATTTCTTCATGTTTTCTTGCATTTTTAAAACTGTACAGATCAACAGTTCTCTGGGCTTTCTAAAAGTCTGCTTGTTTTTTTTTTTTTTTTACAATTTACTGTCCAGCACTTATACTTCACCGTGTTTTACTTTCTGAAGCAGATAATCCACACATGATCTCAACCGACCATCACACAACCTCAGAAACACTTAGGAATATATAATTACCTTTCACTGACATCTCTCCTGCTACTATATATTGATGAAGCCAAGTTAAAAGTGCTTACAACACTATGACGTCATCATCAAAGTAGAAACTTGTCCACAAACATCACTCTGAATGGCAGTAATGAGGCTCAGTTATGAACCCTGCTTTTTTAAAACACTGCGCAAAACGCCTTACCTGCAGGAACTGTGCGTCCATGCATTACAATACACACGACACTATCTTTTTGCAGCCTCCCAACTAACGTGCTTGCCCTTCCGTGTCAGGACTTACAAAGCAGGTCGACTCCAAAGTGGTGCTGGGTGATGTGTTCAAACAGAGCCGTCAGAATGGGGAGCAGCGCCACGGTGGTGTAGTTGATATTCTGCGACACCCCTTTCATCTGCGAGCGGGAGTGAGTGAACTTCCCCAGCTTCAGGTTCTCGAAGGTTTTCTCCAAGTCCTCTGCAGCATTCTCAAAGAACATCCTGAGGCCCAACCTCACCTGCTCTGAGCCTGACTTCATCACCGTCCTGTTAAAAGATGACAAAGCAAAGCCAGGGCTAWAAAAGTCATATTATTACACAATGAAGCCACAAATCCAAATCAAAAAACTTAATTTAATTACAGCCAATTCAATCAGTAGATCAATTAACTTTGTAAAGCCTTGATGTGTCATAGAAGCAAGTAGGAATAAAACCAGTCCCTGGGTATCATGTGTAGCTCTTCAACATGAGCCATCCTAATGCATTGCTGATTTAGCCTCATTAAGCTTGAGCTGCATTAATAAACAGTAGTCTGTCTCTAAAGAGCAACATAAGCCTCAGGCAACATGTGCTGCATGAAATCTGAGCTGCCTTTTTAAAGGCCAGAAGACGCTCTTTGTTAATGCCATTGCTTCCYGTAAGAATTGTGTGTTTGAAAGAAAAGCACAACAAATATGTTCCCATTTAGGATCCAGATGACAACAGATCCACTTAAACAGTGAAACGGTGCAAAAGGTGTTCAAAACAGTTTGTTTAGCTACAATCATTTTTTTWAAAACAAATCGTGCTCCAGGTTTTTAATTTTGCTGCCAAGCTCCCCTGTGTGCTCTGGGCTCAGCCTAATTTGCACCCACCTGGTGTCGAGTGTGTGTGCCAGGATGTGCAGACAGCTGACCATGGTGGTGGAGTCGCTCCCTGCAAGGCACACGCAAAGATCATCAGTGTGAACACACAAGATGGTTTCTATAGATTTTATCAAAATGTACAGAACCTCTTTCATGACAGAACTGAGTTTAAAGGAAGGACTCAGCTTCTAATACTCTGGTCACAAAGGGCATCATTTTATAGCAGTAATGTTAGTGTTATTATTTGAAATTGTCAAAATAGAAAAAAGCAATTAGAGTTCTAGAGGGCCAATGGGGGAATGAAGTGGTTGTTTATCCTTGTAAGGTTTTCAGGTCATTTTGGACTATTTTGTTCATTTTATCACAGTTTGCAACCCCACCTGGCTTCTCATGCGTCACACTGGCTTATCTGCATTTTAAGTCTTCTCATTTACTTCTCAGTTCTGCTAACAGGGATTTTAACGAATACGAGACAAATGCATGCAAACATTCCTCTGACCAGTCAGTAGACATCAGCTCACCAAAGAGTGAAATCCTGTGTCTGACAAGAGCTGCCAGTTTACAAAACAAGCTGGAGACGTGAAGAATGGAAATAGAGAGGAAATGAGAAAACCTAAGTGAGTTCATTCTTGAAAAGAAGGGAAATGATCACTTTTAGATATTGAAGCAGAAATCTGTGGTAAACGGCATGCGGCACGTCTGTCTTTAATGTCAGGAAGTGTGTGAATTTGTTACCTGGTGACCATTTCTTTCTCCTTGTTGGAGGCGTAACCACTGCTGCTGAGGTTCTTGTTGGGGGAGGAGAGGAAGTACAGAGAGTGGTTCTTGAAGTACTGATCGATGAGAGGGAGGAGGACCTGACAGASAGAAACAATGAGGTTTAGATTATATCTATATAGGTCAACAGAAATAACAAAAAGYCAACTTATACTGTATAAAGATTTTGTCAAAGTATTTGTAAACACTTTCTTACCTTGGCAAAAAACTTGATTTCCTGTTCATGAGGCGATCTGTCTGTTTTGCCACTGGCAGCCATGGCCTCTGAAATGAGAAAAKACACATTCTTTTAATAAGGAAAAAAATATATACGGCAATATTTTTCTTTAATCCTGTGTTAATAATAACATACCTAAGTGGGCAATGAATTCCTGGGCAGAGTCGACGTACTTGAGGAGCTTTTTGAGGAACCTATAGGCGAACCTTTTTTCCATGGAGGAGGAATCCTGCTCTAGGTCCTTTAAACCCCTGCAACATATACCACTTCATCTGTAAATGATCACTCGCATAACCCCGTAGTCTTTTATTCTGAAAAGCACTTCATCAATCACTGACRGTTATACATATGGTGTTGTAGAACCTTGACGTAACATCAGTGACATGCTCTCTGTGTATTGACCTTGTAATGCTATAGCCATTAATTTGCAGGAAGCGAAAGAGGTCCTGAGCCTTCTCTCGATCACGGGCCTTCTCCTTGGCTGTCAGTGTGTCGTAGGGCACCAACAGAGGATGTGTTCCCCCACCTGAAACCACAAACGACCCTGTGCTCAGAAATGATTTACTCACTGTGTGTGAGGGCACATGGAGTGAAATTGCCTGAGATGAACTCGTTTAGTTAAAAAAATAAAAAATAAAACAAAAGGCACTCAGGCTCATCGGCACATTCAAAGCAAACACAAACCACACAGCACCTTTAATCYGCCCACACATATTCCTATAGTCTTTCCCTGTTGCTTTGGCATTCTTGAAGAACTTCATTAGGCATTCACCTCGGCTTCCAAGGTCACTTTTCTTCTTCTTGGCCCAGATGTTATGGTAATTCTCAGCCATTACCTCCACCATCCCCTTGGACCAAAAAAAAAAAAAAAAAGACAAACTCATTGAGGAACACATCCTGYGCACAATGCTCATTCCCATTTGGGACATATTGGCTTTGATCTCACATGCATCTGAGAGCTCTTTTGATTAAAAAAAGAAGGAGAGAAAGGAAAACGTGGTGTTACCTGCAATTCTCTGGATAAAACCACGTTGCTTGTGTCTATTGGGCTTGGATTGAAGCCATTGGCCTGGAAATGAAAGCACACTGTGTAGTTAGCTACAAACAAACATTTGGATAACACAGAATTTTCCACTTTAATAATGTTTGTCAAAGGATTACTCAGTGCATGAATTTTTTTCTGCTGTTTGTAGAAGATAAGGAATAAAATGACTGGATGATCTGCAGAACCTCTGTTTTTAATGTGCAGCAGAAGCATTTTGAGTCAGTTCTAGCAATATTACAGGTGTAATATCGTAGTAATTACTTTTTGTTTCCAACTTTGTTGAACACAAAAAAACTTTAATCTTTAAGCCAGACCTGAGAAGCTTGAGATATTTTTCTCATTTTCTCATTCTCCCTCTGTTGAGACATGCTCTCTCCATCCTTTGTTCTGTCGATGCTCCAGCCCATCACCAGCATGCTCTTCAGTGAGTCCCTAATTGGCAATCTGTAAATCTCCTTCTCCTGAAGCACAGTGACAGAAATTGAGAACAGAGTAGAAACCATGAGCCGTTTATCTTCAGGTTATCTCTCCAGTGTGCCACACTGTATTTTACCTTCTCTGTCAGGGCTTTGTAGGTCCTGAGCTGAGGGTGAGTCTTGGCCTTCTCATCCACACAGTCTCCATATTTCCACCCAAGCAGCACCTGACATACAAACAGAGGTGGGGGGAAACAATCGCTGATACTTTTAGAATCCTTTGCTGAATGSATTTATCATTTGCAAAACTGATTTCAAGGTTAAGTAAACATCAAAAATTGAYGAGTTACAAAGCATTCGGTTCTTGCTGTTCTCAGCTCTTGTTAGTTTGTGACAAATAGGACAATGCAGTCTAAGCAGAACGATGAGAGGATTTTATATAATGCATGCAAAGAAAATCTATTTTTATAACAAAAAGGCACTGATGGGAATTCTTGCTCTTGAAATCAAATTCTTTAATTTCATTTAGCTAGTATGCTTCTCAGTTGCTGTGCTAAGTAGTATTTCTTTAAAGCGTGTGTGGGGGGGATTATGCAAAATTTACTGTTTTGAGCTTTATATCATGTTATAATGTCATTCCCTCATCACACATATAAAGAGCGTTGCTTTGATTCATTCATGCATGCTTGATAAATCTCCTGTRGTAGCCATGTGGAGCTGCYTWAATGCTTGCTGGTACAAAGCCCCGCCTATTTGTACCTAGCTCCTCCCTGGAGCTCAGTCTGCAGCCGAGCTCCTGCCCCACAGAGCACCCCTCCCCCGAAGCATTGTTGTGAAGATGTGCTGAAGTGGGAGTGTCAGAAATGGTAGGAGGTTTGTAAAAAGAGAGGCCAATGTAAAGGTGTTTAGATAGACTATGATACAAATTCAAATTTAATTTTCATCACATCCAAAGTTGATGTAGTTACTTGATTGTGGTATAGAATTGAACTGTTCCTGGAAAATTCATAATACCACCCCCCCCTTTAAAGAGAGACATTTTTAGAAACCTGTCCTTTTCTTTCAACACTTTTCACACACAATTTAATTGTCCCCTCTAGTATTACTTGAGATATTTGATCTTACCTTTTCTGCAGACCATTTCTCATGGCAATGCTCACTGTATTTGTTGGCGAAATGTTCAAGCTTTTCTGGCAGAACAATGCTAAAAGAAAAAGTGACAGTTATTCAAGTTAGTGCTGTACATGTTAGGTGGAATCACAATGTATTTGGTCAGGCTGATGATTATTCATTGATTTCAAGCTGTGAAATACTCTTACTTTGCAATATTGATGGGCTTAGGGTCAAAGTTCCCCTGGGCATCAACAGAAATAGGTTTTTCTACGGTCGTATTGATAGAGGCATCCACGTAGTCTGGTGGCAAAGCTCCAGCTATGGCACTGAGACAAGGCATAGCCATCTTGAACAACTCAGGTTCATACTTCTGCATGGGAAATGAGAAAAAGCTGGATTTAGATGCGTAATTTACTCCCTTAAATTCTACTGCCTGAAAATAAGAATTTCTCCTAACAAATTAAGCAATGTATTTTGTTGCTAATTTACAGCAGCTCTAAATAAAGCTGTGCTCTGCAGTCAGTTCAGGGGCCAGAGGAAGAGACGTTAATGAAGAATTATTCGAAAGGCTGAGAAACCAGGATGCTAGAGGGATTGGATCAATGTCGGCTGTCCAGATATTGATGCTTTCAGCTCAACTCTTTGCACAGCCCGCCTTCATGAGTGGGCATTTAGTGAGATGTGCTRAGGCCAGAGAGCTGAACTCCTAACAAGGTGTTTGTCCAAAACAGCTTCTTGCATACACACACACACACACACACGGAAAAAAAAAATTGTGGCGAATTTATTGATGGAACCCATATCAGTTCTGCAGAGCTACTTTGTTTTCACAGCCAGTTTGTCATTAACAGGAAGCAGATACCAGATACTGTGTCGAAGAGATGAAGTCATGACAAAATGAAGCAGCAGCACCTCACCCTTTGAGACAGAGAATCAAACACGCCCCAGAAGATCTTCTTAGTGAGCAACAGCTCGTCTTCGGACGCCGTACCAAAGCTGCCCCAACCCGATGGGAGGCAGTAGTACTTCCAGTTCTGCTCATAGTGGTTGGTTAATAGCTAGGAAAAAAAGCAACAGTCACATGAAGAAGATGACTAATCAAAAACAGGCGTGCATATTGACCTCTAGCTGCACACACTTGCAGTAATATGCATGCTGTGGATAGTGTTGACTTCTACTGTACAATGAAAGCCAAACATGAACATGTAACAAACAACTGTGTCCACAATTGTACAGGTCAGTCACAGTCTATTAAATCCTCAGTATGTCTTTCTCAGGACCTGATAGATGGAGTGGAGCACTGAAGTCAACAGGTCTGTAATCACACAATCCAGTTATTTCATCCCTTTTGTTCCCCTTCCCCTGCACGCCAGATTTTTACCACTGTATGTGCGTTGCCACCGTGCACTTATAAGTGTGAAAGCAGTGGGTTGCTACCAGTGGCATTACATTAAAGGTGACCCTTCGAGGAAAGTGGAAAAGCTGTTGGAAGCTTCCCATCAAACAAAAAGTCCCAAAAAATAAATAAATAAAAAATAAAAAAAATAGGGATGAAAAAAATCCCACAGAAACTAAAAAAGATGTATTATATAAAAAATAAATAAATAAAACACAAGAAAATGGAAAAATTAATGGCAAAATTCAAACAGTAACCTTCAGCATCCAGATTTAAAGTGGAAAAACAAAAGATGACAAAGTGAATACAAAAAAGGTTCAATAAAASGAGGAAATTGTTGCCAACCCTCAGAGGCATCTTGCAGTATTCAGTCAACAAGGGCACATCAAAGACGAGACGACGCAGGAGCTGCTGAAGCATGGAGGGACGAAGGTGCCTGCAGATTAGGGTTAGAAAGAGATTAAAAAAAGGCTGCTGCCCTGGGCTTATTCAAACTGATTAAGTTTGTCACRCTGACTCAAAAGGATTTTAAGAAAACCCCTGGATGTGAGTTAGAAGATTAGCTGATAAATACTGCTGTTATTTTTATAATTCTTGTCATGTGAAATAAAAAACAAGTTGTATCACAGGCTGTGAGGGAAGGGGGGAGTTAAATCATTCGAGTTTCCTGTGATCCTCACTTGCAAATGGAGAGCAAACACTCTTCTATGGCATCTCTCTGTGCCTTGGTTAGCGAGCGGCCCTTGGAGAGCCGGTAGATGGTGTGCAGGGTGGAGTCGATGAGGGTGGCGAAGTGCTCGGTGCCAGCAAAGAGAGGGGCACAGCGGGTCAGGAGGGGCAGCATGGTTGAACCAATGTATCGATTCATGGCCAGGGCTGTCTCGGTGGTACACAGACCCTCCTGCACRGAAAATACATCACAGACCATACAGTTGGCAGCCATAAATTCAAAGGGGACATATAATGCAAAAYACACTTTTGTAGCCRTTAAATACATTCTGTTGTGTAYTTGGAGTCTCTAGAAGTGCAGCATCAAAACGAGTTGATCTGAGACAGACCTCAAAAAAGGGGTGAAAGWGGGGCTTACAGGAGGAATTCAGACTAAAGCACTGCAGTTCCACTTAGACCCCAACTGAATGATTTAAATGTGAAAAAGAAGGATTTTAAAGCATGATAAGTCTCCTTCAAAATAAAGCTGCAATATTTGGTGAAAGAGATATGAAACAACACTAAATGACTTAGCCAGGTCTTTACTTCAGAACTCCTCTTTACAATACAAAGGAAATTCTTTGTAGGTATAAACATACATGCTTGTGAATTTAATTAAGTATCTTCAGTCCCAGCAGAAATATTTCCTGCTCGATGGAGGAAATGATAGCTGCAGGATATTTTATTTTCAGGTGTTGTCGTAATTATACTCTTTAGTGGGTCTGACAACAGCTTCAGAACTTGACAAAATATCAAGACAGTCCTCCGAAATGTCCATCCCACAACCCACAGAGGCAACATTAACTGCTAAAAAGATGAAACAACCCACAATCATAAACCTGTGATAGGACCCAGATGTTATTAAGCAGATTTTTGTTCTTGCAGCTGTTTGAAAACTGAAAGTTTGTAGATTTCAGGTTTTAGAGTATTTTTGTTGTTCATCTACTTTAAGGAGATCTATAATCTAAATGAGAGGCTCTCATTATTTTATCACACATTACTGATTCTAAAACTCTACTTAGAAGTCACTACGGCTTGTTATTTCCTGCTTCTCTCCCACGCTGCTGTCTAATTACCGTATCCATAGAAGTAGCCGCCCTCAGGTCAGGGAGGAAGCCCACTTCCAGCAGATGAAGCAGAAAGCTTTGGTCCTCGATGCCATACACCCTGTCTAAAAACAGCACCATGGGGGCTTTGTGGTCTGGGCAGAAGCTGGCTGACATGTCTGGCTCRGTCACTGATCCGTCTGAGAGAGATCAAATCACAGACAGAAAGGCACCGAGTTAWAACTGCACGATCCATTCAGGTGTGAAGCGATGAAACACCCAGGGAGAAGGGTTCGGTACATAATGGCAAGTCTCTTTTGATTAGAGCGGTGTGTATTTTCTGCTGCATGTAGCAGTTTCTATATGGTGGACCCTGGACTTGCTGACAAAGCCTGTGTGGTGATGTTAGCAGCACAAATAAAAAGCCAAGTTCACCATGTTTACATGTGCATGTAGATCAATCAATACAGCAAGACAGCTCYATTGAAATCTTCAGAGTCATGGGGGTCAATAGTAAAACATAATGCTGATTAAAAAGGCATGAGCAGAGAAAATTAATCAATATTTTCGTGTTTTGCAAGAAGTGTGAACAGTATGTGAGCAAGACTTTCTGATGTGACATGTATTAAAGATTTGTAATTATAAAAAGCAAACTTCCTGATTAGTACCTTTGTTAGTGACCGGCATTTTGAGAGGAATGCTGATAATTCCCACAAGATCCTCCGTGGGCACCAGAGAGCGCAGGATGGCACGGATCCGCAGAGCTTCCCCTTTTCCCTTGTTGATGAGCTGGAAAAAAAAGTGAGTTAGCGAAAGAAAATTACGGAGCCCGCGAGGGGACATGGGGGATTTTCTTTTCTTTTTGTGTTCCCACCCAAAAGTTGTTTAACACTGTTGTGCCTGCCTGTTTATTAACAAACTCACATGTTTACCATTAGCGAGTTAGCCTACTGCTTTGATTCAGCTTTAGAATGAATATATCACACAACCAGGCATGGAAGTATGTCATATGCCGATATTTTGACACAGTGCAGCCACGCAACATCACGAACTGTGGCAACACATCCTGTTTTGGTAACCGGATATTTCAAAATAAAAATCTGATTTCATTCAGTTCACATACAAATCAAACTTTTGCGTGGGAACGCAAAACAATATTGCGAGGGAACGCAAAAGTATTGCGAGGGAACACAAAGGTATTGCGTGTGAACGCAAAAGAAAAAAAATCCCCCATGTCCCCTCGCGGGCTCTGTAAGAAAATAGCAAATGTGGAAAAAAAAATGCTCATAATACATACATGCATCTCAGGAGCACAGCGTCCCAACAAGTCAATAAGTGCAGAGTAGAAGGACATGATGGCATTGCCCATGTGGACCACTTCCTCTTCATCATCATCATCACAAGACCTCCAAAAGAAAAACAAAAAGCAGGTAAGTGTTTTTTTTAAAAGGCACAAGAGTAAAGATGAAACTTGAAAGAAATGAGCATCTCATCTTTAGGTTATGTCTTTAGGATTGATTTTACATGCTTTGCCTGATTTTTTTATGGCTCACAGGTCAGAGCTGACTCGATGCACGGAGCCAGGCAGGTCCAAAGCGGGTGTTTCAGAGATCTTAATGGCTTCCTTCATCGCAGCCAGCAGACCATTTCCTCCCTCGCCTCTAAGAGCAGGTCCAAAACATTCTGGGCGACGGATGAGCAATTTCACCACAACACTCGAGTTCTCCTCCACACTCTCACCTTGAACACAAACACACAACCATGTAGTAGTGCTTTGTACTTAAGTAATTGAAATTCTTTAAAACTTTAGCGAGCTTTTTTGGCAGGTGGGCTTAGAAAGAGAGAAAAATTTAATTAAAGAAAGGGAGTGACTGAAGAACAGATAAAATGAAGAGTAACTGCAGTCATACCGTTGACAAAAACTGCAAAACGCAGGAAGGACAGATATCGCTCTCCTTCGATGGGGTTCCAGCCGATGTCTGGGTAACCTTTAGCCAGAAGCATCAGACAACTCTGGAGTCCACATCCAGCCAGGTATGTGACCACCTACAGATAAATTGCAAAGATTATATCCCATAAAAGCCAAACACAGATCAAACTTTAATTTATCCATGTGTGACAGCAGCACCTGCAGCCACACTGAAAAAAAGATTTTAGCAGTGACCTGGGTATTTTCTCATGTATGATTTATGAGATTTAAATTTAAAAATGCCCATGTACAAACTACTAAAACAACTAGACATTTAGCTCTTTTATTATATTATATATATATTATCCTCTTTTTTAAATGGATTGTACTTATATATTGTAGCAGCTTTCTATCCAACCAGGATACTCAACGTGCTTTACACTACAACCTGTGCCCTCATTTACCCATTCACACAGCTCTCTATTAGATCTCTATATAAAGCTAACGTATACCAATCAATCTATAGAGACTAATCAGTACTTTAAATCACATTCATACACTGATGGGACACACATCAGAGGCAGTGGGGATTCAGTGTCTTGCCTACGGACACTTCGACATGTGTCAGACTTGCGGGGAATCGAACCAACTCTCAACTCAAAGCCAACTCTTGCATTAGAAGAATGACTCCCCTAAGCGCTCAGCCACAGCCGCCACATTTTTAACACTATTTTCACTGTAGTTGACAATTTGGAGTGCAATTGGTTAACTTTGCCCAATCTTGCTGCAGTTCATTTTGTAACTTGCAATGTGTTATTTTCTATTTTCTTTAACTTACAAGTTTCTGCCCCGCTTCACATAGCAGAAGTCATAATTAAACATTTCTGCGCTGCTATATAGTCGTAAACCCCTCTATGAAACTAGAATAGACCGCCCCAAAAAGTTGGACGCGGGGTGGTATGTGACGTGCCTCATTTGGATTTAAAGAGACAGCCTCAAAATGATTTGATCTAAGACACACCTCAGAAAAAGAGTGAAGGAGGGGCTTGTGGAGTTACAATAAGGAAGAATTCAGACCAAAGCATTGGAGTAACCCCTGGGTACAGACTGCGGAATGAGGCGGGGTCGGATAATAGGCGGATTCGTACGTCTGACTCCGCCCTCAACTCTAAAATTAACCAACCCCAGATGTTAAATTCTTAAATTAACCACGCCCGATTTTTCAAGCCTCATATTAACACCACATTCATGACAAGCCTTGGCCACGCCTATTGGACGTCCAACCCCATCTACTGTCCGACCCCGCCCCATTCCTCTGTCTGCAGCCGGGGGTGTTTGAAGCATTGCAGTTCCACTTTATAAAGACCCCAACTGAATGATTTAAATGTGAAAAAGAAGGATTTTAAATCATGACATGTCTCCTTTAAATAGGGATCACAACCCAACAGAGTTGTACTGTTTCATGACAGTAGCAGAAGGAGTTTTGTAGTTGTCTGATTTTATTTCTTTTTAACATGTCTTTGAAGGGAAAAGGCTCACCTTTTCCAGATCGGGTTCTTCGAGTGCCAGTGCCAAGCCATTGTTGTCCATCACAGAGGAAGCAGCAACATCAAGAGGGGTGGATCCCCTCATAGATGGTGAGGCTACAACACAAAGCACACATAAGGTCGGCTACATATTGCTGACGCTGTTGAAACTTAAATCTTAATGCATGTAGCGCTTGGCATTGTGTGTGTTTCATCTAAAACTCAGCAAACAGCAGGGGGTGGTATTTTCTTTAAAAAAAAACAGCCTGCAGCTAATCTGTCAAAAGCAACTAGTTTGGTTTGGATCTTTTGAATACAAAATAGCATGAGTGCACAGGCTATCATGTGTAAAGAAGTTTTGTTTTATACTTTTTTATACCAGTGTGGTTATGTTGTGCTTGTTTTGTTTTGTGTCTGTACCAGTCCTTAATGTATAGATTAAGGACTGATTAAATGCAGCCAAGCTTTTTATAAGATGTCATTTGAATATTATCCAATTAATCTGAGGGGTTGTACAGGGCTGTACCCTTACCRAGGCCCACGCTACTGTTCTCCAGCAGGTAGCTGAGGTGATCGAACATGGCTTTTTGGTTCTGCCGACTGATCCGGCAAAAGTAACACAGGAAGCGACAACAGCTGGCCACCATTTTAGGGAAAGCGATTTCCTGAAAGTCAACATAACAAAGTAAAAACTTCATTTGATTTTTTTAATACCAGAGCAGATACTGTGTTTCATTTACATAGAACTTTTAAGAGAGCAACAAACTGGATTTATTAGATACAAACTCAAATATACTTCCCTCATTTTTCATAAAATAACTGTCACTCAAAAAAATCTATTTAAATGCACTCATTTTGGAGAGGTTGCTGCTTTACTCTGCAAACTTCAACCCTCTTACTATTAATACTTCAATGTGTTTTCCTCTTTTGTTGATGTGTAAAAGGCCTAACATTTCACACAATGCGAGTCACCCTCTGCCCTTCACTTTCAGAATCATTAATACACAACCTGTAACCACACAAAGAATAGCATTACAGCACAGAAAAATGCAACAGTAGATGTTTTCAAACCTGAGATTTGTCTCCTCCAAGTACGTTGACCATGACCTGCATTACCGTCTCATGCATGCCCAGTATTCTCATCAGGTTTGGGTGCTGGTAAAACACTTTGTTGTTCATGATATCACTGCATAAATACATGAGGAAAAACCCCAGAATATAATGAAACAAAAATAGTTTCTTTTATGAGATTAATTATTTCTCATCATACACCGAGCATCTTCTAAACTAATAAGTCGTCTTTAGAAATTAGCCGACATCAGTCGTTTTTAGCAGCCTTACCTGAGTCCATCGATCATGAGCTTCTCCTCCTCCTTCCCCATCCTAACAGACAGCAGAGATCTGATTTGACCAAGGGAGGCCAAGAGGTTGATGGTGTCTTGAACTGAGGCAGCACTAATGGTGTAGGTCTTCCTCATGGCCCGGAGCAGCTCCCCGATGCTGTCATACTGCCTCCTCAGCAGACTGAACATCTTGCGAACAAGTTTTGGGTCCTGGATGTGGCACTCCTGGGACCAGCTTACCATGGTCTGAGAGATGAGCTCCTTCAGATTAGCTAAAGAGGATTTTCAGCAATTAAAATACTTCAATGTAAATATTTCACACACACACACACATATAAGATTTTTAACTTTTACTGCAGGTCGTACCATTCACAACATCATAGATTTTTCATTATAATCCACATCAGTTGAATGTATCTTCTTCCAATCACATCATAATAAGTGTCATAATTAAAACTGGCCTAATTTAAGAAAATAAAATAATTTATACCATGTTGTTTCTGTAACAGGTCCACTAATTGAACTCACTAATCTTTTTTATTGGGCAGGCAGCAGACTTTTCCCCCTTATATAAACTGCAAAGAGCAGAGGGATGGACTCAAACCAATAAAACTAAAAAGCTGACAAGAAAGATGGTAAAATCAAAGGGAAATAACCAAAACAGATTTTCATAGGGTGTTAATAAAATACTACTTGCAGCCAACACATCACTGCTTTCAGAGATCCTAAATACCTGATCCTATACCATAAACTGTAAACTTATTTTTGATAAGTGAGATGACAACAGGAAAAAACAATACTGGAAGGGTGCTTTTAGATCAACTATACATAAAGACAATTATTTTTTAGGCTGAAAATTCTTTAACCAGCAGACAAATTCTAAAGGCTCATGTCTTATGACATAAAAATGCTTGATTTTCAACTGAGAAACAAACCATTATGTAAAGAGTAACAAAGGGAAAGTGGGTAATAGTAAAGTCCCTGTGACGTATATACAGTACTTCAACAAATAAAATATTTTTATATTTAGGAAATTGGCATAAAACGCATGATTTTACCCGGTTTGTCACGTAACTGGCATATTTTCTTTTGAAGTTGGCTCAGTCAAAATGAAACAGGAAGTGACACCAGAGGGGAACGTTTAATAAATTGAACAACAAGATCTTTGTTTATTGTTTGGCCTTCATCTTTCTGATGGTGACTAAGTATAATCTAAAGAAACACCAKATTCTTCTCTGCAGTCTGTGTCGTTGGCCATTGGCTGTGTCTCAATTCATGGGTTACAGCCGACGTCGGCTGCATTTGTYGGCCACTTATGTCAATGCCCCGCGCCGTAGGCTGGCCCAATTTGTTTGTGCCTACACAAACGGCCGACAAATGAAAAATTGGTATCCTACACTGCAAACGTTATCCCAGAATTCATTGCGTCGTCAGCAAATTAAACAGAAAAACAAAGATGGCAAAGTTTTTTTAACAGTTTTTTTATTTTTTTAATGATGGAGTTCGGAATTTTATCACTGACCAAAAAATGCAAGTTCAACAACTTGGCTGAAAAAACTTTTAGTGCAATGAGATGTTAAATAAAATGCAGTTACAATGACTGATACTGGAGCTAAACCCAAATTATTAATGCTTTTTATTTATTTGCTTGTAACGTTTTCCTATAAAAACTGAATTTTATGAAGTTTTACCTTGAAAAAACAACTGAAGTTGTGTGATATAAAATGTATCATCGTAGTAATGAGGCAGAGCGTGTTTACGCAAYTTTACATCTTCTGTAGACTGGACCATCTCATTTCACAGCCATTTAAGCAGCGACGTACGGCCCATGTTGACTGCAGCCAACATCAGCCGCGGTCTACGTCGACTGCAACCCATGAATTGAGACAGAGCCACTGCAGCAGGGCTCTATTGAAATGCAGACATTCCTCTTTGTCATCACTTCCTGTTACTTAAAGTGCAAATATCTCAACAACTGTTCATCTCMGCGGCGTGATTTTTAAAAAATATATATTATCAGTGTTATCTTYCTACAAGTACATTCATGTTTATTACAAGTACTTGACGTAACAGTCACGTTAATGCTGTAGTTTTGTCCWTGTGATTAACAGGGACATGTTTGGACAAACTATTGTATTTGTAGGATCACCTTACACTTCATTAAAACAGGATCAATAGGTTGTGTGTGAGAGAATAAAGCAAGGAGGATAAAACATAAACTGAGCTTCTCGGAACCATAAAAGACTACATTTTTACCGGACATTTGATTTACTGCAATTAGCTGATGTCATATACAGGCCACTGTGAATGTATTATTTATTTAATAACATTTATAGGGGTTGATGATCAATAAATTTCTGTATGGGTTTTAATGGGCTGGAGGAACCAGCTTACAGGCATAAGCAATCCTGCTGCTGTAAGGTGTGAAGGTGCTACAAAAAGGGCAGAAGCTTCAATTTGGTACAAAATGAAAAAACGCATTTCATCTTCTCACCCAGTGTTTCACAAGCCCTAAGTCACACGTCACGCCATWAACACACACACATACACACACTAGTTTTCCCCACCGTTTTGATGCTGAATCCAGTTCTCTAACGTTTTCTCTCTCAACAAACAGATGTGGCTTGTCATGYGTTTCCCTGATGAAAACCAACATCTTTTAAGAGCGCAGACACACGTCTCCCACACACTCTGTCTCACACAGACGCACACAGATTTCTTCAAGGCAACTTGTCATGTCTAACCAGTAAATGCTGTAGCTGGATGAGCCATTTATCAGAGGAGGAAATAGTCTTCTGCGCTCCTTTTACTTCATTTCTCTAAAAATAATGGCCACGACAACAGCGCCTGTATCTTCGGGGTACTTAAAAGGGGGAGTTATGGCTCAAGTCACAGCACATAACGTATTATATCTCATGTTCACTCGTCATCGTTCCTGTAAACCCTCTTTTCAAAAAAACGCACCAAAAATGTACACTTATAACAATCAATACAGTAACACCGACACAATGAAAACACATCTAGTTCCAAGTACAAATAAAGCAATAAATAAATAAATAAAYAATATCTAAAAACCTTAATTGTGTTTTTTGATCCACTATATGAGCCACCCTGCTTTTTATGCTCGATTGTTTTCATAAAATTCATCCACTGGTTCATGAGATATTTTGCAGACTTCACAAACACATGAACACGTGCACATAATCCCGGGGCATGCAACCTGTGGCTCTTTATTCCCTCTGCAACTGCTCTTTGAAGCTTTGACCAAAACTATCATGAGATAAAATTTGGGGGGTTTTATGCAAACAACAGAAAAGGCTAGCTTTAGCAGTTTTCATATGTGATCAATGCTAAAAATACAAACAGCAAAATGTGTTGATTAGATCAGGAGTTCTCAAATGTTTCCATGCTACAGGCCCTAAAAAAAGCATTAACTTTTGATCTTTAAGGCTAGATTAGATAAGAATTAGAAACATTTTTTTGTTTGTTTTTATGGCAATGGTCTTTTCTTTTCTCTTAAAGTGTGAGAATAATAATAATAAACATTAAAATTGGATACAAACTTTTAGTTTAAAAATATCACCCCCTTGGACCGGAAAGGCACCCATTCGACAAACTCAAAGAGGCCCACGGGCCACCAGTTGGTAATCATAGTTATAGCACATTTTGTAGCTCTGAATACATTGTATTAATGAGCCAAGGAGCAGAAATGACTCCTTTGATTGTAAAGGCAAACATAAGCAGACATAAGCAAAAACAGTACTTCCATCTTTTTGCAATAATTCATATAGCTTTAGATAAAGGAAGACAAACAAATGCAGCTTTAACCCTCATTATCATTACAATTATTCAAATGAAAAAGCTTTCTGTAGATCTTCTAATATTTTAAGCCCTCACRTTGCTCTGATTCAAAGGTAAATGTGATGCTCCTGAGCTCTGAAAGCTATGACTCAATAGCTTTCATGATGCACCCAGCAAAGATCTCCACAACCATGACACAAAGCATTCATTTCAGGAAAGGCACTCTGTTTCCATCCACATGGCTCTCTCTGAYATGACTGGAACAGTTTTAAAGCCGCCCCGTCAGGGTCACACAAACCCCCGTGGAGTGACTGCGTTTCATTGTCTGTGGTACCAACTCAGTGCTGAGACCTGAATTTACTTCCGAGATTTCTAGCTCGATCTAAAAAACCAAGTTTCAGAAGCAATAAAATACATAGTTTTACGTTGGCTAGTTCGGCGTAGATATATGGCATCCTAAAGCAGTTTGATGTTCTTTAACAGCTGAAGCAGGGACATTTTCAATGGCTAAAAATTGCAGCTCAGATGAATAAAACTCAAAAGATCCAGCTGTGAGCAGCGGGTTAAAGTTGTTGTTTTCTTAACTGAAGGCCAACAAAACAAAGTGCAGAGCTTCTTTTTTTATATTAGCTGATTTAAAAGAACAGTTTGCAAACAGTCACTGGAAGGTTTATCATATGAGGGCTGTTTAAGAGAAAATGTATTACTACTTTCCTACTGTAGCTGCTCTGCAGTAATTGAAAGGTTTAACTGAATTTCTTTTAGAGGTTTACGGCTTATTTTGTGTGTGTGTGTGCGTGTGTATATATATATATATATATATAATTTTAATCAGGTCAAGGAACTAATGTTGTCATTCTTTTTCTTTCTCTCGCTCTCTGAGCTGCTGACAGAGGATGAGCTTCACTCTGGAGCCTCTTTCCCTCCACCCTCAACATAACCATAATAAAATTGAAAAGTAGCTGAAATGGAAATGACTGCTAYATAGTAGCTCGGTCTACAAGACAGCCACTCACAGACAGATGAAGCAAAATCTGAGAGAGCAATAAAAGCAATGCAAGAGGCCGTTCAGTTTGTTCTACCCTCTCTTTGTACAAAAAGAGGCCAACAAGGGCGTGAGCAAACACAATGTACAAAGAAGGGAAAAAAACTGATTTACTGTCTGTGAAGCAACAAAAAGAAATGTTTTTTACAAACCTGAGGACAAGCAATGAAAGAGGCTACTTTAATGTCCTTCTAAAAAGTGCTCTTCAGTTTTGAGCATTTAGATAATAAAAAAACTCACAAGATTCTTAGAATTTACGGTAAGCTGAATCCAATGCTCAAATGTTCAAAGGCTATAATTGGGGAGTTTTTAAAAAGAGTTTAAAATCCTCATCAGGTTAATCACAAATGCATTTTGTTCATTTTAGTTGCCCCAGTATAGACACRACAACTTATAAACCCAACAAAATAAAGGAGAGTTCCTCACATGGTGCAGCTTGCTTCTTCTCTTTGGGTTCTTGTGCTTTCTGAGACTGACTTTTGATCCTGTTCACCAGCATAAGGAGGCGACCCTTAATAGACGTGTCCCGCTCGTCATCTTCCTCTTCCATTGGGATTCCTGCACATCACAACGGGACAAACACCACATTGGTGGACTGATACAAGAAATTGTGCAGCTTCTGACAAGTTTAACACAAGTCTTGAGATGTTTGTGTGATGAAGAGATATGCAGGAAATAATAGAAGAAAACTGATCACTATTCATTCAGATGTATTCTCAATCTGTGTAAGGAATGTTCTCCAATTGTTTCTTTACTGTGTAATATAAATACCTTACAATGACAAATAGAATTTGAAGTGTCTGTTGAGAAACCAGTAAAGTCTCTTTTTCTTCAGTAACTTCAAATCCAAAAAGTTTTTGGTCTGCCTGCTATTGGTCTTTAGAGAAAAAAAAACTTCTGTTGAAGCAGCAACTTCAGCCTCTCAGATGCTGTTAAAATAGATGAGTTCTTCTCTCTCACCTTAAATCACATGTCTGAGAAGAATCTACTACTTCTCAGTTTAAATCAGCAGAAGAAGGAGGACAAATTATTACTCACCTTTAAAGACCTAAAAGGCCTTGGACCTAATACACCTCAGATTTACTGACTTGGGATGTGTCATCCTGACTACTGAGACGATGGGGCTTTTGCTATTAACACCCCAGCTTTCTGGTAATCTGAACTCAGGTAATTTTTTTCTTTTCTACAGCTTCTGGATCAGAGGTGGAACTAGGCTTTTTTTCAAGGGGTGGCCAAGGTGTTTTTAGAGGGCATATACAATAAAAAAAGCACTATAAATATGATAATTCAAGTTGGCCACCACAGTTCATTCCAAATGGCTTGATCTGTTTAAAAAAACTGAGCTGAAATTTTGTGTGACAGCAGCTAATAATGACCCAAAAGACATATTAAATGCTACTCACATTTATTATTCAGCCATTTTTTGACACACAAAGCAGATTAGCATAGAAGTAGACAAGAACAATATTTACTAATTACTAAATGCTAATTAAAAATTCAAGATGGCCACCACTTCTAACTTTAAAAGCCTATAATGTTGCCATTTTAAGACCTGTTGGGATTAAATATGTTGTGAAGTAGCTAAGAATGATAACATGCTGATTGCCAATGCTAATTCCAATTTAAGCTAACCACTAATGCTAATGCTAATTTTGCAAAGGGCTGTAATTCAGCCATTTTTATACATAAACACCTAAAATATTTATATAGTACAGTAGTATCAGAGAACAATCTAAAGGCAAATACAAAATCCAAGATCCCCACCCAATTGTCCATTAGTTATTGGTGGCACTTCAGCTGGCCAACCAGGTTACAGAGGAGGAGGCACTTGCCACCATGGCCACCCATCTAGCTCAGCTCCTGTTCTGGGAATGTCTAATAAACTCACCAAAAACACCTCTAAGTATATTGTCACATTTTCACCCAGTGACATCATGCTGCTTTTATAAAACGTTTTTAATTAATCCTATAAATGAGTAGTGAAACACAAGGTCGCTGCATCATGCTCAGTCTCCAATGTTTTCTAATTAAAAGAAGCTCAATGTTTTATCAGATCCACATCTCACCACAGTGGAGCTGCAGCTGGTTGTGAAAGTCATAAAGTTCCTCCTGTATGTCTACAGGACACGGACAGTCATCTCCCGTACTGAAGGTTAGCAGCATATTGATCTGAAATGTGAAAAACATGAAATCAAACAGATGTATCAGATAATATACGGTATATATATATATA
>NW_013952404.1:5077244-5083762 GCF_001266775.1 Austrofundulus limnaeus | reverse complement strand
ATATATATATATTCACCAGAAACCCTATATAAAAAGCCCCATTTGTAAAGTGTTACATAACTTTGATTGCCTTTAGGTTTAAAAGCCAGCTGAAGATTATGTAACATTATGCAGGATTCACTAAAAGAAACAAAAGTGCTTAAGTGGCTAAATCTCTCTTCAAACTCAAAGCAGGCAAAAAGGACAACCTTACAAGTTATTAAAGCAGCTGTCAAGTGCAGTGCTTTGTCTCCAGCTGTTACATTAAAGAGCCACTGTACTGAATGTCTGCTGAGAGCACTCGCTCACTGGGACACGGCATGAATTCGCCTTAAAGCTTTTTTTCGACATACGGRCATTTTCAGGAACATTTGCAACGAGGAAGCGTTTTCGCTCTCTGGGCCAAAAAGCCAGACTGAGAAACTATTAGAAAACCCAAGGGACTGATATTAGAAGGGGAGTTAACTATGAAAAATCAGAAATGTTACACATCTTCTCCCCTTTATCCAGTTAAATGCACATTTTAAAGTAGAGCCCCCGCTGGTCTTCTTTGGGGTCACTGCACCAATCTGCTTTCCAGATCACAACGCAGACGTGAACAGAGGACAGAAAGTGAAGGATTTAATTGCTTACCTAAAAGCTCTCCACCAACTAGCTTCAAACAATACATGATGTACCTCAGTTCCTTGAGAACATTTGGTGCTTTTAGTATTTTTGATCTAATACAGTCACACAATGAAATTCTGTGGATGTTGCCAGGAGAAATCCACAACTGTGTGGTCAAAACAAATTAAGAGAAAATGCAGGTAAAACAAATATCCAAACACACGTGAAGCAGAGCCATGAATAAAATCAGCACAACAGATCTAAAAACACTGAACTGTCTCACCAGCAGAGCAGTGCRAGCCTGGAATATCACTTCAGTTTAAAACCACCGTAAAACACGAGGTTYGCGTGTTAGAGAAGAGAGAGGAAAAAAAGGAAAATGTAAAACCAGCTTACTTTGCCTTATTTGTTTAAAGTTTGTGAAAATGAGTGTCCCGCTTTTTTTAAATATAAAGCAGTACTGAAAAAAAACGCACTAAACATCTTTAAATCAGCTAAATTTTGTGCAGAATAATGAGGTTAAATCAAGAAATCATTTATTCCAAATGAGGAATGAAAGATAGATACTGAGGTGTCGGAAATAAATAAATAAATAAATAAATAAATAAATAAATAAATAAATAAATAAATAAATAAGCCACAAGAAGATAAAAAGGAAAAAAAATGTACAAAGTGTGTCATGCACGGTGTATTGCAACATACAAACTTTCAGCCATAGTACAGTGATCGTTTCTAAAAAAATAATTGCAATTAATAACGATTAATTGCAACAGAAAATTTCAATCTATGCCCAGTGCTAGAACTAATCTAAAGTTGATTGAAGAGAAATACTGTATATAACATTATTCTTAATTAGTCTTAGAATTTATTTACATTTAGAATTTATGATTTATTTATGAAACTGTCTAACGACACAAACTACATCAAAACTATAAAATCTAAACATGCTAAATTTGACTCATTTAATTCCTATTTCCCGCTCTCGCTTTCCCTTCATTGCTGCCACACTCCATTCAGCTTTCACGTCTTTTTCTTATCTTCTTCCTGTCGATTTTTTGCTGCTTGACAAATAAGTTTGAATAGAGTCGAGAGCTTTCCAGTCCATCAAGGCAGACGTTATCAGTTAATCGAATGGAACAAAATTTAATCTAATAAACCATCTCTTGACAATTAAGTGGATTGATTTGTTTGAATCTTTATACATATAATATGCAGCTCACACTTAATAATAGTATTAAATGTTTTCTATTATGGTGATATGAGCAAGTTTGAGGAAGGTTTCAAAAACTGATTTTTTACCAGAGCCCATCTAAAGCAATTTAGGAATTCAAACATAATAAAAAGCATCAGCTCTCATGTTTTGTACAGATGTGCAGATAAATCAATTTAAAAGAAACAGTGAGTAAAAATAATTAATGGTGCTGCACATCTACAGTGTTGATAATACTCGCTTTAAAGCCTTAGAGCTCTTTACACGTGTGGGAGTATAGACTTCAGAGGGAGTCAAAGTYGGTGTCTAAAAACTGAACGTAGAAACAGTGATGGAGCTAAACTGACAAGTGTTTGTAAAGAGGAGTTGCTGTGAGGGAACAGACCGTCCTCGGCATTGTTGTCTCTGTCATGCTATTTAGATGCACACAATGGAGCTGTTTTATGCCGAAGCTTTTTGATGGTGTGAACAAGCAAAGGAGAGCAACGGTGGCATAAAGAGAGCATCTTCTTTGTGATGTTCTGATCTGAATGTTCTACTTTGTGTGGATTTGGTTTTGAGCTTTGTTTAAATCTTGTTGAGCTTTTCATTTGTATGTGGATTTAAAACTTTGGTGTMTTGTGTGCGTTGCTCTTTTGGAGCTTCTGTTCAGTTTTTTTTTCCTTCTCCTCTATGGATATAATCTTTATTCCAGTCAGTTTTACCTCCCAAACTAACTGGTGAGGGAGGTAACCACATCGCAAAATTTGTCTGGCCCACATGTGGTTCAGATGTGGTTTGCTAGAGATGGTTCATCCATGGACCAGCACCACATTAATCAAACCACAATCAGGCCATTTATGGTATAAGTTGATTTGGACCACATTAACCAAACCCAATGTTGTATAAAATACCTCAAAGTGATAATTGAGTAAAAGTACAAGTATCTTATCATAAAAATACTTTGGTTAAAGTTAAAGTCTGCTCTAAAAATATTACTTGAGTAAAAGTCTTAAAGTATCTGATATTTTCAAAAGTAAATTTCTGACACAAAATCTACTTAAGTATGAAAAGTAAAAGTACTGATTAAAAGTGAGCAGTTAGATTTTCCAAAAATGACATTTATTGGGAGGTGACTTCTCCAAAAAACATTTTTTCTAACGGCGTGCAGCTGTGATGGGTTGTGTACAAGCTAATGGGGTGTCAGAATGGTGTATATTTATACTTCTCATCCAACCACAATTAAATTCACTCTATCCAGGAGACACGATTTATCAGGATAGTATTTTTTTAAGTAATAACTCAGAATAAAATAGGAGTAGCGACTTTCTACTTCTTACCCTTTTTAAAAATGTAGTGAGTAGAAAGTACAGGTAATTGTGTAAAAATGTAATGAGTAAAAGTAAAAAGTACGCTGAAAAATAATTACTCAAGTAAAGTACATATAACCAAAATTTCTACTTAAGTACAGTAACAAAGTATTTGTACTTAGTTACTTTACAACTCTGACCAAACCCCAACTGCCATGCCATCTTAAAAACAGTGCCATCATTGCCAGACCTGGCCCACATCCTGTTGACAAAACACTTGCCATGCCAGCWGTGCCAGCTTGACACCAGAACTGGCCTACATCTGCTGTGTTGGTTTCTTCAATATTTCTATTCCCAAGAATTACAAATGAATAAAAATAAATACGTCAGGCCTAATAAACTACTTTTCCATCCTTTCCAGCAGTGTTCGTCTCACCTGCTCTTGAGGAGGCGATCTGAACTCTTTGGTCTTCTTTGCTGTGACGGCTGCAGACATATTCAGGGCCAGCATGAGCTCATTGTAGCGGAACTTCTGGTTGTACTGCAGTTTGGAAACGAAGCTGTCGGAAAAGGACACGATGGCCTCGATGCGGTGCTTCAGCTCACAGTCACAGAAATAATGCAGCAGCTCACACATCTGGAAAGGAGGCGAACAGATGATAACAGATACAGGGACTCCCCACCCCACCTCTTCATGCCTACACACGACTCTCATTAGGGAGGTTGTTAGAAAAACATTCAGATGCCACAGGGCTTCCCATAATCGTATTAAAGAAGCATCTTCACCAACAGATCAAGCTACAGCGCGAGACAGAACCATTTCATGTCTGACTGACCTCTGATATGCCGATTACAGACGAGCTATAATTGCTTTACATTACTGTCCAACACATTTATGTTGACGCTAAATCTTTTGAGTAAGAATTCATGGTGTTTGCTTTATTACCTGTCGTTTAACAGGCTCTGGAAGCCTCTTCTCCAGCAGTCCCTCCATTGGTTGTTTTGCCTCCTTGGCTGCCTCCTCTTCTCCTGCTTCCACTGCCTTGCCCTCTGTCCCTTTAAGACCCTCCTTGTCTGTGTGTCCTGTTCCTCCCCCCTTCCGTGTCCCTCTGAACACATTTGGGTCGATGAGTAGCAAAATCTTCTGAACATCCTCACTGCCTAAAACCCCCATAGTCAGCAAAGTGCTAATAAGCCTCAAGATGGGCACAAACTGATACTCCACACCACCTCCTACAGGATCCCGAATGTGGTGCCCGCCGCCGTAAACGGCCTCCGTCAGCATTGAAATTGCTTTCTCTTTTAGTACATCCAGGGGCATTTGCGGACTATACAAATGCTCCCGTTTGGTGCTGATGAAACACGGCGGAGTAAAGTTGAGGCGAGGTTTTAAAGAGGTACTAAGCCCCACTCCAGGCAGACTGTGCTTTTTAGAAGCGTCGGAAAACAGACGAATGGAGCGCGTTTCAGCTGTGACTGGAATGATGAACTCATCCTTCATCATGAGTCTTGCCTCTTTGGCCGTCTCCAAGTGGATGCTGATCAGAACGTTGTAGAAGCCTTCACGCAACATGCCAGACAAGTACTGATTGTCGATGGTGTAGACAAGCTGCGATTGGTCCAGGTGGCTGCAGAGGGCGTGGGCCACACGGGTGTTTCCCAGCGCACAGAGGGCACAGTAGAGCTTCAAGGTGTGGTAGTGGAACATTCGCATGTCCTCCTGCTCGGACAGCTCCATGATATCGACACACCTTTGAGCAATGAAAGTTGCAGGTATTTGATTAGGGCACTTWGTTTGATWATTTTGGTAACYGTTTATAATAACTACAYCTTATTTAGCCTTACTTGACCAWGATTTGGGTCTGATTTCCACAGGTGAAACAGAACTTGTGACCCTTCAAGGTTTTGTCTACATTAACAAATACTTAGGAAATACTTTACAAATGCTCACAAAAAGACAACTAACTAGCAACTGCCTACTTATTGATGCACTGCACGTGATGTGAAAGTACAACTACATGAGCATTTATACATATAAATATTTACATACTGTATAAATTCACTGTATATAGAATAGTTAATTCATGAGTTATTAAGCATGAATAATGAATATGTTGGTTTTGGAAGTAATTAGACTTTATGGGTGAAGATTAATAATGTGTTAATAGCTAATTACATATGAATCTTCCCTAATTAATGATGTTTTCAAGGTTAACTAACCATTTATTAATGATTAAATAAGGCTAAATACGGTGTAGTTATTATAAAGTGCYACCATTATTTTTATATGTACAAAAAGAGTATTAGCTTGTTTGAAATGAGCAAAAATACACTAAATAAACCCGATGAACAAACACACCTGTTCTCCTCAGGTATGTGGACTGCCAGCATCTGCAGGGGTTCCACACACTGAACCACCCAGCCGTGCCTCTCACTCACTCTGGCTGTCTCCACTTTGAGGAAGGTGTTGGGCATGCGGCTCCACAGAACCGCATTAATTGTCTGCACATCCAGTCGGGGCGGGGACTGGGGCACCGGGTTTTTGTGCTCACTTTTAAAGATGGCTGAYGACAGAGGCATGGCATTCTGCAAAGGACAAACAAACACGGAGAGAATTCTGAGCTTTTTGACAATAAATTTTAACTTTGTTACAGACACAAGCATAAAACTACATCAGTGTTGTAASTACAGTGAAATCCTCCAGTTTGTACATTTTATTTCTAAATACAATGACAGGCAAGTCAATAAAACAAGAAACGTGAGTAATACCCCCCCCCCACCCCCACAGTATTTTTTATTTTACATTTATCAAACTGTACAGCAGAGTTATTCAAATGGCGACCCACGGGTCACTTGTTGACCTCCATCCAGACTGCTATTTTTTTTACTTAATTCAAATTTGAAAGAGACTCTAAATCAACTGTAAATTTTAAAATAATGATTCAATAAAACAAAATAAACAAGTTTAACAGGTAAAAAAAATACTTGTTCTGTTACATATACTGCAGTGTTTCACCTACCATTAATGGGCAACACCCAACAACCCCYCGGGGATATCCCGAGTTTTTGGCTTTAAGTAACTGTGTTCCCCTGAGTAATTTAGTTGAATAGCCCTGCTGTACAGCAACAAGGTTGTAAATAAAACAATAGCACAAAAACAAACAGGGACTCTACCTTTATTTTCGCCAGTTCAAACTGAAACAGGGTAGGGCTGGTGGGTCGCACAAACACGGCAGGGAAAAGTTTTGTGTTGGGTTCAACCTAAAGCAGAGAAACAAACCATTTTAAATTTAAAGTTAAATGAGCATCAGAAAGTTGAGCATGAGGAGCAAGAAACCATAACTTGCAGAAAGCAGCTTATTCATGCATCATGGAAACTTTTATACTTAGTGCGCATGTGTGTGTGTGTGTGTGTGTGTGTGTGTGTGTGTGTG